>NC_028643.1:74911903-75167242 GCF_001406875.1 Solanum pennellii | reverse complement strand
TATATATATATATATATACATATATATATACACCTCCAGCTAGCTCTCTTTAGGATATCCCATCGATAGGAGCTAAGAAAAAAAAATTACGTTGAAACCTAAAGACTTTCTTGTATAGTTCTAAGCAAGAAAAAAAAATATGGGAAAAAAAGCCTCAAAATCACAGAAGAAACAATTCAACAAGTTGATTAAATTGTTGAAACCTAAAGTTTATATTACACCTTCTTCAAATTTCAAGAATCTTGTTCAACAACTTACTGGCAATAATAATATTGGATCGTCCTCATCACCCCCACCACCACCACCTGATGATGATCAACGGTTGAAAATCGTTCAAGAATATAGCCAAGAATTATCGATAGATTCATCAGAAGGAAGTATACCATCGTCTATTAATATTATTAATACGACGATACACGAACCATGTTTCAGTTTGTTGGATAATAATTATTCGATTGGAAGCCAAGAAATATTAATGGATCCATATTATTATTATAGGAATATTGAGTCATGGTTATTGGAGATGGATTCATATACTAGTTATAATTATGATCATGATCAATATGAACAAGTTTCTATCGATGATTATGATTTATCAACTCTTTTTGAGACTTAGCTATAATAAGTCTTGTGTTGTGTGCATGATCATCTAGAACAGTGGCGGAGCTAAGGGTATATATGGTATTATCCAACGTTAATATTAATAATCTCTGGTATGTATATGTACAGTACATCATGTTGAATTTCTTGAGTTTTTTTTTTTTTTTTGTGTTCCTTTTTAAAAATATTTTGAATACCTAGCTCCGTCATTGATCTAGATTGTTGTTTATATCTAGTTATTGTAAATGATTGTGTATAATGTTACGTTATTTATGTTAATAGATCTCGATATTATCTGTGTAGTTTCCATAGCAAGTTCTTTAAAGAAATAGTGTGGTACTCCCTCTGTCCACTATTGTTTGTTATGGTTTCTATTTTTAGAGTCAAACCATAAGAATTTTGATTAACATTTTGAGATGTATTTTTTCATTATATTGATATGCAAAAAATTGCAATTTATAGTACTTTTGATATAGTTTTTGAATATCTAAATTTTTTGTTTATAATATCGAATTAATGTAATCTAATAGGGAGTATATTATTGTCATATGATGTTGTTGTCCAAAAAAAAAAAAACGACTCTGCTGGGGATCGAACCCAGAATCTCTGGTTTCGTAGACCAGCGCCTTATCCATTGGGCCACAAAGTCTTTGATGTTACTGAGTTATGTTAATTATTTATTTATTACGCATGAACTTACCCATTTTCACCATTACAAAAGGCGATTCTACTTATGTAATGATCTTTTACATATTTTAGATTTTCCTATTCTGTCATCTGGATTGTACTACGCTTTTTGTGTAGTATTAAAATCGAATAACTCTATAATATTAAATTTATACTTTCGCATATTATGAATACAATGTAACATATATTTCTATGTTTCGACTAATAATTGTTGAGCCTTTTTTTTTTATAAAATAAAAAATACTTAAGCCTCAAATGTTATAGAGTTATTCGATTTTAATACTACATAAAAAGTGTAGTACAAGCCAGATGACGGAATAGGAAAATCGAAAATGTGTAAAAGATCATTACATAAGTCATCATTTCGGTAGAATCGCCTTTTGTCATTGGTCGAAACGGGTAAGTTCGTGGATCACTAAATAATAATTGACATAATACGGTAACATCAAAGACTTTGTGGCCCAATGGATAAGGCGCTGGTCTACGAAACCAGAGATTCTGGGTTCGATCCCCAGCAGAGTCGTTTCTTTTTTTCTTCCATTTTGTTCTAATCTTTAGTTAAAGTATTGTTTTTAATAAATTGTAACACTTTTGAGACGACTTTTTTCTATGTAATTTTAGATCTACCTTGTTTTGTTTTAACATATTCACAACTCACCATAGTTCCGCAAAGATTGATTTGTGTATTTTCAATGTGTACCGCACATCCATCTTAGCATCCTCATCTCAGTAATACTCCACTTATGGATAGGTTGAACTTTAACATTACAACTAGTAGAACTTAATGTTTTAATCTAATATGCATTTTTTAAATCACACAACACCCTTAAAGCACTTCTCCCTTTCAATAATCTCACATAAA
Organism: Solanum pennellii; assembly: GCF_001406875.1. Lineage (NCBI taxonomy): Eukaryota > Viridiplantae > Streptophyta > Magnoliopsida > Solanales > Solanaceae > Solanum > Solanum pennellii. The sequence goes on along the minus strand of NC_028643.1, from coordinate 75,165,093 downwards.
AGAGAAGGGTATGTTATGTTTGACAATTCATCAGTACAAATAAAGCAAATATGTGTTTCACATTTGAGATTATTTGTCTCCACTTTGAGAGCATCCCCATAGCTACACATTGTTTTCAATCCAATAGGGAAAAGAAAATTATATGAACATAAATGTACACCAAAAAATGGTGACATAGGAACAACTATTTGCATTTAAAATGAGTTATTAAGCAAAGGGGCTGCGAAAGCCACTTTTTTTTTATAATCTGTTATCGCTTGACTGGTGTTAGTTGAGCAGCTGGCATAGTATACAAGGATTTCAACTGCTGGCTAATGAGCTTACTGTTACTAATAGCCATTTGTAGTTCCAAGTTATCGGACCACCATTGCTCCAATCCATGCGCCTCAAGAAACTTCTGATTGCCCTTCGATGACAGGAAAAGTTTTGCTGCAGCTTGGCTGCAGTTTGTTGTCGGTTTTGCATTCTCCTTGTTAGCTGCAGTTTGGTCGTTTTGTGCTCCGTCTGCATAAGTATAAGAGCAGCATATGTAATCACTGTTGTTAATATACAAGTGAGGTACCCACTGATTTAGGCCTACTGGAAAAGATGTTGCACCGCGTTCCTCACAGCTGATCTGAGAATCCGCCTTTGAAGGAAGCATTGCCTTGATTCTTTTCCAAGCAAAGCCAGCTTTTTCTCCGATATTTCTGAAACTCATAGCAAGTGAAACTGAGGGCGGATTGAACAAATGTGCCTCTACGTATATTCCTTCTTTGGCTAACGCTTTCCCAACTTGAAGAGCAAAGCCAGCTCCAAGGGAGTGACCAGCAATACAAACATTATTACTCCCATACTTGTCCGCGATTGCTTTTAGTGCCTTTAAAACTCCTCTAAATCTCACAGATCCTTTCAAACTCTCCCAAGCTAGGAAGCGGAGATCATCCTCAATATCTCTTCTCATCGTTTGGCTTTTCAGAATTGTTCCCCTTAAGGCTAAAACAGCTCTAGGTGCACCACTCGGTCTAATCAGTACAAAATCAGCCAAAGCTGCAGATCGGTCCCACTCCAATATTGCACCAAATATAGATCCATCTCGTTCATCTTTTAGAGTCTCGACTAACTTGTACCTGAAAGGTATCCACCATTTCGGAGCAAGTGCATTTTGTTCTGTCCTGTTATCTTGTCTGTCAAGCTCAAGAAGGTAAACAGCTTGGATAAAACAGGCCATTACTGTTCTTTTATAGTTAGCATCTTTCCTCCTGTCCAAATCAATTACTCATTGCTGTTAGCTCGCAAATTAAATCATCTAAATATTCTTTCCACATAATTAACGATCTAAATCTTACTAGCAGCAAGTGGACTTGTGTAGAGATTCAGTTTAACAAGAGTAATATTAGCTCTAGTACACACTACACTAACGAATTAATCGCCATAATTTCACCTCATATACTCTATGAAAATTCCTTTATACAAACACCAAAATCAACTCAATAAGACATTCCAATCAGATGAATCATGCCTCACATATCCAACAAAAAAAGCAAAGGAACCATAATTCAAAAACCACAATCTATTCGAATTAACAATATAACCAAATCAAAGCTGGAAAACAAAACGATAAATCAAACAAAGCTTTCCACAGTTTCGAATTTATAACCCACATTAGCAAGGCGGATCCAGAATTTTGAAGTTATATGTTGAGGATTCTAGAATAGGCAACTTATTTTTGTACTCAGAGTTCATCAAAAAGGCGAAAAACAAAAAAAGATTATGAGTTGAAGACACTAACCAGCTGGAATTAATAAGATCTTTCCAATTTGGGGAAGAAACATTTCGAGGTCCAGAAACATGAAATGCATAAGGATGAGACTCAATGCCGCTCTCCTTCGCTGTTGCTTCTCCTTCATTTTTCATCTCCTCCGCACTAATTTTGTCCATTTGATCAAAAACTTATATGTCTTCGAAAATTTATCACCTGAACATCTATATGTGTGATCCAGCAGAGGAAAAAGACGGAGATACGAGTGGGGTGGTGACTGGTGAGTGCTTTTGCCTTTTTCTGGGTATCGGATTCAAAGAAATTAATGGTGAAATCAAGTTGATTAGATTTATAATAATGTAGGATCGAATAAATGTTCAACTTTTTGAAAATGCTGTTTCTAACGGTCATATTTTTTCCTCTCTGGATTTCGTTACATTTCTCAACAACGCGTAACTGAATAAAATGGCAAAAAAGCCCCTTTAACTTTATGCAGATGCACGCAACAAAACTTTACTTGTTATGGAGGTTATTTTTGACATTTTTGGGTCTCTCATATAGTCGGCAGGCGAGTCAACTAAAATATCTATCTATTATATAATATTATAGTAAATTTTATTTCGTTAAATATTGTATTCTAAATTAAATTTGTCTAAATATTAGACGTTTGTTTTTGGGAATGAGGTGGAATGTTGAAGAATGAAAAAAAGATCTCCACATCAATGGTTAATAAGATGAGCGTTCTTAGATAATGATGTAGTTAATGAAATTACTTGAACCATTTTTGTTCCATCGAGATAGCTTTTGGACTATGAGACATGCACAAAACATTATTTTACCACACATAAATCTATATTTCGTATAAAAAAATATTGAATTCTAAATTGAATATATATCATAAAATGTATCGTAGACTAATAAAGTTTCTAGTATGAAAAATTTATGGTCAAAACATTTAAAATAACAAAATCTTATTTCCAACTAATTTGTATTATTATATATGAATCATTTGTTTATGTACTATTCTTAGTTAAGGTTGAATTCAATTCCCCAAATAATTAATGTGGCAATTAATTTCTTGAGACAATTTTCATATTTGTAATTTATGTATATGTCGTCCCATTTTATAATCCTTTGATATTACGTATCCCCAAATTGATAGGTGTATTTTGTGTGTCTTCTACATAAAAAAAATTAAAATTTATCACTTTCTAAGCATGATGAATTATTATGCTTCTTACCTCAATTTATCATTTTATTTTAATCTTATAATAGATGATTTAGATTAGAAGAAAGAAATTGAGGGATCAAAAAATCACTTAATTATTTTTTTTCTATTTGATCTGAATGATCAATAATGTTTTTATTTATTTTATAGCGCGTTTCAAATGCTTAATTTATCAATTAATTGTATACTATTTTTTAATTAGAGTTATCTCTTTCTATTTTTTAATTAATTAATAATGGGATGGTGGGAATTAAATAAAAAGGAAATAAATCTGAAAATTATATTAGTAGGACAGGGACATTATAAGAAAATTAAAATTTTGTGGTGGAGGAATTTTCAGCCACCTGTTTAAGTTGAGGTGTAAATAATTTTTATAGGAGTAATAGAAGTTGCATAATTTGTAGCCTCATACATACATACCTAATGGCCTTACACTACACATGGCTTTGAATTTGAGCTCTGTTTTTCTGCAACCAAAAAGCTTTCTCATTCCTTGTACACACAAATTTTATTATTCTTCCTTAAGAAGAGCTGCTCTTTCTGAACAAGGGGATGGAAGAGTCACTAAGGAGGAAGAACTTTCCACTTATTCTGGTATGATTAACTTTATTTTCATCATTTTTAATTTATGAAATTATAGTGTAAGTGAATTTTGTGAGGATAGGTTTGTTTTCGCAGTTTTTGAATGTTTAAATTTTAATTTAAAATTATATTTGAGGTGATTTAATCCAATTTAGCTTTGAAAATTAGACAAACATGACTCTCGAATGGGTAAAAACAACACTTGTTTTGGGACATTGAGAGTAAAATTTAGTAAATGGTGTACTAAGTTCTGTCAATATTTAGAAGATGGATGGATCTATGAGTTAGCCTCTCTGATAGTGGAATCAACATTAGTGTACCTCTGCCTGATATAATATGAATGGGAAAAGGCAGAAGTATCTCCCAGACTATGACCCAAATTTCAGAGACGCACATTAACCAAACTAAGGTCCTATTATCCCTGAACTCATTCTTTTTGTAATTTTGTACACCTTTTTGGTTTACGTGGCATCCAAATATCTCCCACGCGCCTCAACCCAGTGGAGTCACGGGGTGTGCCACGTAAGCCAAAAGATGTACAATATTATATATAAAATGAGTTCAGGGGTAATAAGTCCTTAGTTTAGTTAAGATGTGTCTCACTCATTAATATGAATTTTGTAGTATAATCGAATGATGTCCATATCTTAGTCCCGTTTGATGTATGATGATATGGACTACATGTTTTTGCTTGATCATTGAAGTTACTTTGCTTTAGGGTCATTATCTTCTGCTCGAACGCAGCTAGATCTCTTGGAACAGCTCACTTCCAGCAGCTCAGCAGTAAATGGTATATGTTCTCTTCTCCCCTTTTGATTCTTTTCTTTTTTCCTGATAACTAATACGAGACTATCATTAAACTGCTCTAACAAAGTATATATATATCTATAGCAAATGGTATGTGTTCTCTTCTCCCCTTTGAGCTCTTTCCTAGCATTATAGGAAATCTATGAAGTCCACAAAAAGAGTTTTCATCATCTATGGAAGTCAACTTATACTGAATTTTAACATTTGTGTACATCTAGATTTTGAGTAAAAACATCTAGACTATGATCTCGAAAACATTTGGGGTTCCTTTCCTTTGAAACTGCACAAAATATATAGTTAGTAGGAATTGCGCTCCAGGCCATTCTGAGGTGGCTTTATACTCTCTAGACCTAACCTTTGCGTTAACGATTGTACTCCCAATGTGTTAACGAACATGCTCTATACTTCCCAAAAATATTTACTATGTAGCAGCAAGTGATTTGGGGATTCAAGTTCCTCCGTATACATAGAGCATCTGTTGCACTATCCGCAGTGTTCTTTACTGCAGGTTATCTTGTGTGAAGCAGCTTCATGTAGAATCTGTAAACATGTTGCTTTAGCATGGCATCATATTCCATATCCATTCATTATCCCTACTGTTCGCTTTGTTAAAAAGATTTACAGCAAGATTTCAAGTAAACTTGCCATCTTTGCTTCTTTCGGCTTTCATTAGTGAGAGCTGAACTATCCTATAGTTCTTTCTGACTGTCATTCACTTGATCATTGACCAGGTTATGAAAGTGATAGTAGCTCTGGTAAACCTACAATTCGTGATCAGCTTGCTAACTTGGTTGGAAGTCGAGATGATGATTTCAGCATTCCTTTGGGTAAGAATCTGAAGAAGTTTAGCGCCAAGTTCTTAACTACTTCACAAAAGAGAAACATCAAAAGACAAGCCTACCTGAATGAAGTATCTCGGAGGAATGACTCAACTTTCTTTGCTACAATTGGAGCATTTGTCATCCTTCCACCCCTTGTCATTTTAGGAATTGCAATAGCGACAGGTTACGTGCAGTTATTTCCTTGACTTGTATAAATATACACTGTTTCTATTACTAATATAGTGAAACTTTACAAGTTTGTCAAATGTCCTTGTAACTATCGAGATCAATGATCATTTCGAGTTCTAGATTAACTGGTGTTCTTAGGAAAAAGTTGATCCACTGAGATCACGTTTCTCTTGCTTGAGTTTTCCATTTCCATTCTCGGTGAACAGGGAAAAGATAGAATGACAAGCTGCATATGTCGCGATGGTGTTGGATATGGTTTACTCATTGATTGAACCTGTCGTGATTGTGAATGAGGAGAGGTGGACACAATATCTTTCGTTTAATTGACTGTGTATGATGCTCTACACTGATAGTACTACACAAAACTCTTAAATATCTGTTTTGTGAAATTGTAATAAAATTGGAAAGAATCTAATGTTAGCTGTAAAAAAAGAAGAAAATTTATGTTAGCTAAAGGCAAAATTATTTGTTTGTCTGAAGTCTTAACATGACTCTGATTATGCCATGGGTGATATTTCTTTTTTCTGAGTTGGAGATGCTTCTTGATCCGTTGGTCGTACTGATTCATTGCTTAAAATCCCTCCTGATTGCTTTATATATTGCCATTTTTCTTGGAACAGATAGATGAACGCGATAACACCAACCTCAATACTGAAAAGCCAGTTCCAAACACTTGTGTTTTTCATTGTTTTCGTGTTATATGCTTGTAAACCTAAATATACGTTTACGATTCCCAGTAAAGTAACTGTGACTCCAATAAGCCAGTGAAATGCATACCATACACCCCTATTTTTGCTTCCCCTGTATATATAGAAACAGCAAAAGCTTCTATTCAATTGAGTGAACAACATTAACTTCTTCCATTGTGATATTTATGTATCTTTTACCTGTCAGGTCGAAAAATCCCAGCGATGAATGGCAGCCATATGGCAACATATAGAGCTAAGCCAAGTCTCTGGTGAGTATTGTCGAAAAAATTCTCAAAGTTTATTACTGACATAATTGTTGCTACTGCTACAAGGAGAACAGATAGTATCTGAAAAATAACCAAATACAAATTTTCAGTCTCGCTCTCTTTTGTCAGCGAGTATATCTTTTATGGTATTATCGTCGTGTTATGCACTACATAATGATGTAAATGTAATGTACCAAAAGTATGTCATGATAAAATTAAACGGTTATACCTAACATTCATAATTAACTTTAATTGAACTCATTTCTTAATAAAGATAGAGTTAGTTGTAGTACTCAAATAACAGACTTTACAACTCCTACATTTCCTTTATCACTAAGCATTCATCAGTGATGGATAAATGAACTTTAACTTAAAATTACCTAATAATTAATTGTGGGCTAGCTAGTTTAATTATTTAGCAAATTTGTAATCATGATAACTCTTATTCTCTTTCCATATCATTAGAGGCGTCTTGTATTCATTGGTTTGGCGCAAACAGTGAGTGATGAAACAATGAAAAAGTGATTTTATTTACCTGTAAAAAAGCATGAGTATACACAATCATCTTTAGCCTTCTTCCATTTTGCTCCTTATTCGACATTCTTATTACAAGAATCGCGATAGGCATCAAGAAACCCATGGAAGTCCAGAGGAGAATTCCATGTAGAACAATTTGAAATAACAACTTTGGACTTGGCTGAAAATTGATATAGAAAAAATCAGTCGCTGCCTTAAACATATAAATGACTAGATCACAAGTACTCGTTTACGTTTATGTACTAGTATGAGATGCAAATGTGAATAACCTCAAGGACTTTGTGGTCACTGCATTCGTGAATAATCTTTTTCGTGTGCGTCTGAGTTGCTGTAACTAATGGCAGAAGAGCAACAATGAAAATCGCCACATGAAGAATCACCTTCTGTATCATGTTGCTACTACTCACTCCTATATTGCTAATGCTTAAAAACTCTGTTTTGAAGGAACAGAGCTGGAAAAGAGAGACAACACCAGCAAAGACTTCTTGAACTTAACTTGTTAAGCTCTTCAGGTACATTATATTTTTCTATTTAACTGCAATGACCAATTGAACAACGCAAAACAAATATTTCCTTTCTAAGAAGCCTTAATCATCATCGATTCTGCAAAAAAGCCAAAGTGAAATGCTAACTTTAGACAAATTAACAATGTTTGGCATATATAAACTATAGTATTGTGTATATATTTTTATAGTGGGAAATAAGCTGTGATTTCAACCTAGTAGGGACCTTATGACAGGCTTTTTTTCTTTTTAATGGTGAGAATGTGGTATGACAGAGCACAACAAAGTCAGAGTGGGAATTTTTTTTCAAAAAAAATATCAAGTATATTTGACAATATATATGTATAAGTTTAGTCTTTACTTACCCACTACTGAGAAGAAGCATGGTCACTAGTATTGATAAGTATTTCTTGTCTATGTTGTGGGTGGTTGCTTTTTCATAGGAACAGAATTTCAACTCATTAAACTATCAGACAGTTAACATATTATGTTAAGTTGGCAAATACAACAATAAGATACGCAACATAATTTCACAAATGGAGTATAAAGAGATTACATTATGTGTATGCAGACTTTATCCCTGCCTTGGTAGGTAGAAAGATTGATATCGATAGACCCTCAACTCAAGTAAAAACATTATAAAGCAATTCGAAAAATGAAAATAATGTAAGTGAAGAAGTCAAGACAAAATGTTTAAAAAAGGCATGACAAAGCATACTAAAAAAGAAATAGTCGCTATAATAAAATAATATGATAATTGAAGTGCAAGATTCATTAAAAAGCAGCAAATCGGAATAACAAGAAAACGTGAGTAATATTATGACTAGTAGGATGGAATAATAGTGAGACAACTCTCAATCAGAAGCGGACCCACCCTACAGTAATTATGATATAATTAATAGTACACCCACGAGAAGCGCAAGAGTGTTGTTGTGCTAATTGTACAAGCCAAAGAAACTACCCGTGAGACCAGGGTTTGAATCCAGTTAGACCCCTATTTTCATTGTTTTAGTTTTGAAGTTTATTTTAGAACTTATATTTGACGTAAGGTAATATTGATGCACACGAAGTCTTCAAATTCTGAGTTCGCCTCTGATCAACCCCTCTACTTTATCCTCCATGACCTCCTATCTAAGGTCAAGTTCGGCAATATATGAACTTGCTAATTCAACAATGCATTAGAATTATTATACGTAATGTTATTTATCTTGCAATTAGTAGACACTTTGATTGAAAAAGACAATTACACATCGTGTGAGAATTTAAATAAATAACAGTAGAAGACATGTGGACCATGACATGCAACTTTATGCAGTAGATTTTGCAAATGTGATTGCAAAATAGCTTTTTATCTTTAATGGACCCTCCATTATCATATACTTGCAATCAATTTTTGTATCTCATCATGACATTTTTTGGCCTACTTACGTGCTTCATTTCACTTGTATGTATTTTAAGCCTTGGACCACAGACAACAATTCTTTATTTGCTAAATCTTTTTGTAGAACTAGCTAGTCTATAGCAAAGGCGCAACAGGATTCATTCGACTCGCCTTTGTCAGAAAATTATATATAATGAATTCCTCTAACTTTTTCGTGTATTTTTAAATATATTTGATTCATCTTACTGAAAATTCTCGCTAAAGAATCCGTGTAACTAACAGGGTAGTTTATAGTAAAGTGATAACAATGATAAAATATGAATGTGATCACTAAGAGGTCCCTATAGAGAAGGAATTGGCACATGGGAGCCAATGATGCTAATTCACCCAAAGTTGTTAATATGTCACATGTAATCCAAGCACAAAAGTCCACCTTAGTATATATATATATATGATATGATGATGACTTCAAAAATAAATAGCAATCAAAAGCTAAGGTAGTCATTAAGCTAAAACAAAAATTCATTAATTAAAAAGTATTAAAATGTGTGATTCAGTAATCAATGAAGTTAAAAGTGGACCATGACAAAAGATGTTTTGATCGACATAGTATTAACAATAGAATTAATCGAACGGTATGAAAATGAAAAATGAAAGTAATTAAGAAATCAAAGTAACTTTAGATGTGTTGAATTAACAATTAGGTAAAGCAAATTACCTTGGGAAGGAAGAAAGCAACTTTGATTATAATGAATTGCAAGATAACCTTAGGCTAATTAATGGGAAAAAGTGATTCCCAAAGTTGATAGCGCCTTTGATTATGAACAATAATTTAAGTACATAATGGAGAAAAATAAGTCTACTTGATAAACCATAGGTTAAAATAACATTTGCTTTTAAAGAGGTTGAAGGATTTTGCTAAAGCTACCACTATTGTTGTATTATATCAATCATCTTTAAATACGTAAGGAGGATTAAATATTGCTTAATATTATATAATATAAATGAAACTAAATTTAAAAAATCAAAAAATTACTAAAAATAAGGGATATTAACTAGATATGATATACTGCAAACTTAAAAAGAATAAAGAAAAGGGATCCCCAATATTATCTTTCCTTAATTCTAATGAGCTTTAAACACCCTAGCAAATTCTAACTAAACTTGAGGAGTTCAAATTTTTTGGACTTAAATTTTCATATCATTTTTATTTTTGTTACGCAATTTATTTAATGCTTAAAAAAATTAAGACTGAAATGACGATTTTTAGTATCAAATAGCCAAAAAGTGAATTACCTTGAATAACAAAGGACATGACGACAAAATTGATGCAAAAACATGTAACACGTCCAGTTTATTCAAACTTAAACGAGTCAAGCAATTTGTATTTTATTGGTGGGTTGATTTGGGCGTTGCCCAAAGCAACCCTCAAAAAAACGTCAGAATAAATTGACTCGAATAAATGTTCAAACACTAAATAAACTCTAATTTTATGCGAGAAAAGGCATTTTCTGATATAAACAAAGCCTTTTATAGTAGTAAGAGATTATAGTTAGTCTCTTGCTGAGTTTTAGGTTAAATTTGTGACTGTATTTTAATGGTTATTAACCAATTCCTAATGTTTGGTCTTCCAAAAATTTAGGATACATTCACCATTAGTCCTTGTTCAGACTTGTAATATTCTTAGTTCTAGACTGAAATTTGTTATATTATTGGTTCACCTATTTAATATTTCAAAATAACAAAAAATATAATAATATATGAAGGATTGAGCATCAATTAATTATGTGCATAAGTTAATTAGTAGGCGTTTAGATATAGATTTGTAGATGGAATTTGGCAAAAAGTGTTTTTCAAGTTCCTAATCATTTTTCAAGTAAACAATTTTTTTCTTCACAAAGTTTAATATTTTCTAATATATATAAAACATATCCAAACACAATTACTTAACTGCAATTATATATATATTTTTTCCTCAAATAGCACAAAATACATGTTCTTATACCTAGAATAAATCTTACCCGCATCTGATGTTTATATTAAGTTAATACAATTTTCATTATTATGTGGTTAATAAAATAAAATCCATGGGGCGGATTTTCATTACACCAAGTCAATGCAATTTCCCTACTTAATTCCCCCTCACCCACCACGCACGCCAAAGATTTTCATTTTTTTTTTAATTTTCCATCTGGTGTTTAGATATACTGGGGCAGATTTTTAGGAGTTTATGAGAATTATCTATTTTGCTCAAATTCTATAGTTGTATTGAATAATTTAGTAAATATATAAAAATTACGACCTAAAAATTTATTAATAGTGTGTGATGTTGGTCTAATGACAGAAAAAAGAACATTTTAAGCTTTGCTCCCACAAACTTCAAATCCGTTGTAGGGCTCATAAAACCTAAATTGGATTCACGCATTGCACGACTCATTTATTTGAGCAATTTTAACTTTTAATTAATGATAGATAAATCTGATCAACTCTCCACCATAACTCAGATAATAAAACTTGCATTTGAAACTCGACTAAATCCAAATTTATACACTATAACACTCACGTCCAATTAAAAGTGTTAAAAATCTTAACATCCTATCACAACCTCAATAACCTATTTTAGTCTTTCTCTCTCTAACTATTCGTAGGACACATCCACCCAAAAGAATTTAAAATACATAAAGGAATAATAAGAAATTCAAAAAACGACATAATAAAAAATACATTGGGGCAGTTGACCCAAATAAAAAAAGGACCATAAAACGGAGCTGCCCCGACCCGACATAAGTCGCATTGATCCAATGGTACTTTACTCCATTTTTTCAATTTCGGATCCATTGATATCTTTGATCGGAAATTAAACTCAACCTACAAATCCTCCGATGGCGGCAGTCACTGTGGCCGCAGAATGGCAGCTCCTTTACAATCGCTACTACCGGAAACCTGAAATTTACCAGATGCAATGGAAGCACGTCGACCTCACGCGCAACAAAGTCGCCTGCGCTCCTTTCGGTGGTCCAATCGCTGTCATACGTGACGATGCTAAGATCGTCCAGCTTTACGCTGAATCTGCCCTTCGTAAGCTTAGAATTTTCAATTCCGCTGGTGTTCAGATCTCTGAAACAGTCTGGAAGAATCCTGGCGGTCGACTTATCGGTATGTCATGGACTGATGATCAAATTCTAGTTTGTATTACTCAGGATGGTACTGTTTATCGTTATAACATACATGCCGAGCCTATTGAACCGAATTCTCAGCTTACGTTAGGTGCGGACTGTTTTACTCATAGTGTAGTTGAGTGTGTTTTCTGGGGGAATGGTGTTGTTTGTATCAATGAGGCGTTTCAGGTTTATTGTATACCTGATTTCAATAATCCAAAACCTGTCAAATTGGCGGATACTGGTTTGGAGGATTTTCCTTTATGTATGGCTGTGATTGAACCGCAGTATACTATGTCTGGCAATGTGGAGGTACTGATGGGGGTTGCTGATCATGTGCTGTTGGTGGAAGAGGATGGCGTTCAGGAGGTTGGACTTGGAATTGGGCCTCTACAGAAAATGGTGGTTTCCCGGAATGGGAAGCTTTTGGCATCTTTTACACATGATGGAAGGCTTCTTGTTATGTCCACGGACTTCTCCAGTGTCATTTTCGAGTATCCTTGTGAGGTGGTTTTTTCATTCCAATACTCTAACTTACTGTTTAACATTATTCTAAGTAAATTCTTCTTGCTCTGTATTTTGTAAGTGCTAACCAGAGTGATTTTTATGAAGTCCTACCATATTGTTGCTTATACAGTTTTTCAGATAATATGCTGCAGTTGCATTTTTGTTTCTTGTTAATGTAACAAATGTTTTCTGGCCTTTTAGCTCGATTAATATCACATATGTACGACACCTTCTTTAGTTTCATCATTCGAAATCTTTCTATAAGACAGTGAATCTTTCCTCACCATGTTATTGCTTTTGTGTTCCTAGTCAGCCTTACCCCCTGAGCAGCTAGCTTGGTGTGGAATGGACAGTGTACTACTTTACTGGGATGATATGCTTCTAATGGTGGGTCCTTATGGAGACCCTGTACGCTACTTTTATGATGAACCAGTTCTCCTTATCCCTGAATGTGATGGCGTTAGAATACTCTCCAATATGAGTATGGAATTTCTTCATCGAGTTCCAGATTCAACTGTCTCCATATTTCAGATTGGTAGCACACTACCTGCAGCTTTGCTTTATGATGCCTTAGATCATTTTGACAGGCGGAGTGCCAAGGTAGGCTATATCTTTTGGTATTTACTCTATGAAGTGACAAAGGACCAACTTGCCTATTTCGATCTTCAAATATTGCAGTTGAATGAGCATAGTTAGACTTGTCCATATGTGCATATATTTACATCTTCTAACAAATCTATATCTACTTCTGTATCCAACTTGTTTCCTCTTTTCTTTTTAATCAGCTCCTTGAGGTTCTTCCTTTTAGTCGTTTCTTCTAGGAACACCATCGTTTCAACTTCGTGCTTGGATATACGTAGCAGATAAAAACTGTTTGAAGTTCACTTTTAGGTGAATTCTAATCTACTAATCACTTATCAGGCTGATGAGAATCTGAGACTGATACGGTCTTCGCTGCCCGAGGCGGTTGAAGCATGTATTGATGCAGCAGGTCATGAATTTGACGTCTCACAGCAGCGGACGCTTTTAAGAGCAGCAAGCTACGGCCAAGCTTTTTGCAGGTTGGTCTATTGGCTTGTAGAGATGATATTCTAAAATTTTTCTATTTTATTGCTTCCTGAGAAAAAGAGAAATTCCATCTTACCTTTTGCCTCTTGGGTTCCTAATCAAACTCTGATGCTGTATATGTTGACAATAGCTATCTAATGCTAGTTTCTTATGATCAGAGGAGGGAAAAAAGATCTGTCTCCTGGATTATGTAGATATTAGTTTTTTTTCCCTGTCTAAATTCCTTTTGAGGAGGCAGTGCTTTCTGTGACGCATCATTCAGTTAATGTCACTGCACTCATAATTCCTCGCTTATAAGAGGTATCAAAGGATAAGGCATTTCTTGCTATGGCGATCTACTTTCTTTCTGTTTGTTAAACAAGCTAATTGGTGATGGAGTAGTTTTATAAACAAGCGATGATGGGAACTTCTCAAATTGTATTAACCTGGTAATGTTGCTTTTCCTGTAAGCTACAGCAGAGAGATACTAGTAATGAAAAGTGTCTACATAAACTACTTTGATTTATTTACTGACTGTTCCTTCAAAAAAACATATGCATCTGGGCTAGATGTTGATGGTATCTCTTGAAGACTAATGAATATTTGGCAGTTAAAGAGAGGCTTCCTTCAAACTGAGCTTGGGTCCAGCCCACTGGCAGCCTTGAAATAATAATTCTCTCTCCCGGTCCGGTTCATTGGAACCACTTTGTTCACCGAATAGTAGAACTGTGTGAACTGAGCGTTTGCTATATTATGAATATATGTTGTTCAACCTTCTTTTGGTAACACAATACGATTCACTGAATTCGGAGAGAAGTAAAACCTAGGACCATTTCCTTATTAATGCTAGTTCTATACAGCGTTTTGGACAGTAAAAGGCGACAAGACGTGGCGAGGCACTCGCCTTTTTGAAGTGTGGCACCAATTAATACCAAAAAAATTAAAATATTTAGTTACACATATGAATAATCAATATTTAGTTGCACATATAAATAATCAAAATCTCAATAGCAATAACATATTAAAAAATATTTCAATTAAAAAACTGAAAATAGATAGTACATACTAAAAGTCTAGAACTTGAATGAGAAAAAGTAGAGCAAAAGTCAAAACAGTGAGAAAAAGAGAGGTAGAAGTAACTCTGAAGAAGAAGGAAAAATAAACAGAGGAAGAAGAAATATAAAGAAGAAAAGAAGAAATACCTCTAAAGAAATAAACAAAGCAAGGCGACCCGCCAGAGAAAAGTCTAGTCTGGTTGACTGATTGGAATCGTAGTTGCAGTCTAAGAGTGCAACTGTGCAAATTTGGAAAGAAAACCTTAAAATTAAATTTGAACTTTAAAATCCTAAATTGGTCGCCTTTTTAAAAATAAAACAGAGAAGGCGATGCCTTTCTTGCTTTTGTCGCCATTGTTGCCATGGTGTTGCCTTTTGAAGATCGCCTCGCCACAAAGCAAATAGGCGATGAAGCGTTGCCTCGCCTCTCGCCATTAGCAACGAGGCGATCGCCTTTCACAACACTGGTTCTAGATAAGGGGGAACCACAAATACCAGTAATCTATACTGTGGAGCAGTGAATGCGATGGCTTTGAGGGGATTGTGTTCCATATGTGAGGTGTGGTATTGTTGTACAATCAACAAGTTTCTCATTTCGGTACATGCTAGATCGACGATGCCATCATGAGGTCAGTGTTTGACGCCGTCAGTCCAAAGTCATCAATGAAGCTTAAGGACTAAAATTTGATCCAAAGTGTGGGGAGGATGCAAATAAGAAAAGGATCTGTTCGCTTGTCCTTTTTTTTTTCTTTTTTGGGATTTCCATCTTTTTCTTGCTTTGAGTACAAGAGATGAAGGGTCAAGGCCACAAGGGACGGAGGGGAAGTGGAGTATTTTTGGAGTGTCAATTATGCGCTTGCGTACTTTAGGACCAATCACTAAACCAAAGGTCAGTTCTCATGGGATTCCTTATCATGAGGAAGTGGCCAGAACTTTGCTTTATTTGCAACTTGAATGCTGAATATGCAGTACGTTGAAATGGATGAAACTAATGGAACAATGGGCCTTTATTTGTTTTTCTATAGACCTTCTCCTAACTTATGAAGCTGTTGGAAAGTTGATCTTATCTAGAGATCATTCTATTCTGATTTCTTCTCTTGTTAATGATATCCAGTTGGCTTTGGCAGCCATTTTCAACGGGACCGCATTCAAGAGATGAGTAAAACTTTACGAGTATTAAATGCTGTACGTCACCCAGATATTGGCATTCCTCTCAGTATTCAACAGTATAAGGTACTGCATACTTCCTTGTTTTAAGTGGCGTTGTGCACTAAATTCTCTGATTTCTTTGTATGGATCTTTTTCTGACATTCCTCCTGGCAGTTGCTTACACCTGCTGTTCTGATTGCTCGTCTTATTAATGCTCATCGCCACCTTCTTGCACTACAAATATCAGAATATCTTAGTATGAATCAGGTATGCTTTTTTGCAGAAGTTCATATCTCTATCAAGCTTCTTTCTTTTAGATGTGGTCCAATTAAGAAGATGTGTCTGCACCTTATTACTACTTTTATAATCTGTAATGGAGTTTAGACCCTAGTTGCTCATATTCATAACATGTCAGTTTATATGATATGTTGGTTGTTTTCCGGAGACCATATAAGATGTCAATCTGTTTTTACATTTGTTGAGAATATCATTAACTAATAAAAAGTGTGCTCTCGTCTAAAAGCTTAAGCTATTAGAGAGCACACTTTTTACTAGTTAATGATATTCTTAGCATGCCCTTTCACGTGCGGGCCTGATTCTTTTTCATGGCCACGTGGAGATTCTTTTAATATGGGTGGTGGTGAGATTTGATCTCCTGTACATGCTTTGGTACCATTTTGAAGTGCGTGACCATCTCATCTAAAAGCTTAAGCTATCAGAGAGAACACACTTTGTATTAGTTAATGATATTCTCAACAACATTGTTTCTTATGTGTGTATCTACTATCTTCTCTGAAATATATTGGATTTTATGAGGCATTACCCTGAACTTGTATTTTTGTGTGGCGAAATGATTTGATGGACCCTTGTACTTGAATGAGTTTGTATTCTGAACCCTTCTACTTGACTTTTGTCAACTGGACCCTTAAACTCAATAAAAATGAACTTTTGAAACCCCTTCAACCATGTGTGTACTTCACTCTCTCTTACATAAATGACATATAATAATGTCATGCCATAATTATTGTATAACCATTTTTAAATTATTTACCAAAAATGTTATTGAATAAAAGACATAATAAATTTTCTATTTACAAAAATAACGTAAGATAGTTATTTCTCTAACCTTTCCTTCACCTCCTCATCCCACAACCACCGTTAACATCAACTTTAATTCTCCTTATTTTTTTCTTCTTCATGACAATCATTTTCTATAGTCGTGACCATACTCTTCAAGTTCTTAAAAATCATAAGTCGATTTTTCTTAATGTTTTCAACATTCGAAACTATTAATTCGTGTTCTTTTTACAAACATTTAGATATACTATTTGAACCACCGTAAATTTCTTTGCTTCATTAATGCCAAGAAATCACCATTAAAATATCTCAATAGATCAAAATATTTGTACAAAATTTCACATAGCACATTTTATATAATTTCACAAAGACATTCAACAATCACTTTTCATTCTTAAAGGGTTCAGTTGACAATGAGTCAAGAAAAGGGTCCAGAATACAAACTCATACAAGTACAAGACTACATCAAATTCTTACATGTTAGCTTATCTTGATTTCCTTATCAAAAAATGGTAGCTTATAATGTTGATTTTGCATGTGTATAGGAGGTTGTTGTCATGCACTGGACATCTACAAAGATAACCGCATCGGCGGCAATCCCTGATGCCACTCTTCTAGAGATGTTACTTGATAAGGTTTGTGTTTGGAACAAGCTGTCCAACATTAATTATTGTAGTGCAAAGTCTCATGTAAATTTTTGGTATGTCAGCTGAAGATATGCAAGGGAATATCTTATGCTGCAGTTGCTGCTCATGCGGATAAGAATGGCCGTCGGAAGTTGGCTGCCATGCTTGTTGAACATGAACCACGTTCATCTAAGCAGGTTTTGTTAATTCTTTTAAATGCCTTTTGTCTTTCTATTAATATCCTTTTTTTGGAACTCTTTCATGTTTCCTGATGGAGCCTAGAACTTCTTATCTCTTAATGATAGATGTTCTCATCTAAGGGAACTTCTTTGTTCTTGGCTGGCTTTAATCTGTTGATTGGATTTCTTTGACCAAAATGTACGACATGGTTAGCTTTCATTAGCTTGTGGTGCACTAACTATGTTATTCCTCTAGGTTCCTCTCTTGCTAAGCATTGGAGAAGAGGATACTGCTCTAATGAAGTCAACTGAAAGTGGTGATACTGATTTAGTTTATCTTGTCCTGTTCCACATCTGGCAAAAGGTACATATAAATACCGGTCTGGAGTAGATTTTCTTGTAACCCAAGTCCTTTTTTTTCCTTTCTAAACTACTAGTTGGTTCAGTTATTAATAACCACATGCTTTTTTTCCCCCAGAGACCAGCTTTGGATTTCTTTGGGACAATACAGGCCAGACCTCTAGCTCGTGATTTGTTTGTTAATTATGCACGGTATGAGAACTTTTAAATTGTTCATAACTTCAAGAGCAGTTTGTTTAACCTTCTGAACACTTTTCCTTCTTCCCAAACTCAAGGCATTACAAGCATGAATTTTTGAAGGACTTTTTTCTATCTACGGGGCAACTTCAGGTTGGTTTGTGTGGAACTACAACTTATTTTTCCACCTTTCTTCTGACTATCTTGCTCCTGATTTTTAGAAATTTAGAACTGTATGCAATATTGAATCTCATCCTAGTGATATTGGATATCTGTTTCTGTGACCATTTTGTTGTTCTAGTGGAGGTTCTTTGTATACGAAGGAATTAGTTTCCAGGTTCTCCATAAAAAATAATATGTTCTAGGAACTATTATCAATTTTTAATTTGGATATTGTTGCTCATATCCTTACATTTATATTTCTTAGTAGATGGAATTTGGTAAAAGAATATTGTAGGAGCTATTTACTAATAATTTTTATGTAGGAACTCTTTTAACAATTTTTCAATTTGCCTACTTCTGGAATCCCGTGTTATTGCTCTATAATCCTGTCTGCTGTATCTTTTTTTAGCTTAAATTGTCAAGACATGTAAATTTTGCTGCTAAAAAAAGCTAGTATTTATACAGTTCATGGCGATTCTCTCTACTTTTCCTTCATTCAACTTTCGCTATCTGACAAAGTTTCAATGTTGTAGGATGTAGCTTTTCTGTTATGGAAAGAGTCATGGGAATTGTCTAAGAATCCCATGGCTAGCAAAGGATCTCCACTTCATGGTCCAAGAGTAAAACTCATTGAGAAGGCCCAGCATCTATTAGTAGAAACAAAGGAAAATTTTTTTGAATCAAAAGCTGCTGAAGAGCATGCAAAATTGTTAAGGTGCCATTTCCTTCAGTATTAGTTATCAAGTCATTGAGTTGATGATTCAGTGGAGCTGTTTCATTATTTCTTTTGCTTGCTCTTGCTTCTCTTTTTTTTGTTCCTGCTTGTTGTCTTGAGTTGATGGTCTATTCAATTGCTTCTTCTGAGTGATGCTGAGTGTGCATTAGGCTTAGTTTTAGGCACCTGATAACATTTCTAACCGGTAAGAAAAGCCTTTTATCATATAAGTCCAATGTGCTAGCTGCAGTAAAAAAATATGAAGCTAAATTAGATGAGAGTTTCAGAATAGTTGCTGCTACAAGTCAAACAATCTTAACTTTAACATTATCCACTATATGTGTGTCTCATCTCTGTGGTTCAATTTATCCCTACTTCTCTTAGATCATATGAGGTGTATTATGACTTCCCAATTTTTATTTCGACTTTCCTTAATTTCTTTGTGAGGGATAAGTTTTTCTGCATATATTTGTAGAACTTAAGTCTATTTTATGTCAAGGTGCTAGAATGGTTTTTCTGGAATTTTACATAAATACCAGAGTTTAGAGTTTAGAGGAGACTTCACAATGGATCAGGAGATGATTTAAATCTCCCAAGTCTCACTAAGGGAGAGTCCCCAGTAAAGCCTTTCATTTTCTTCCCAAGTTTTAGCAGGCAAGGATAGTACCCCAACTGTTATAGAATAACCATGTCAATTAAGTTCTGAGTTTCATCAAGTACTACTCAGCAAGAAACAGATGATAATTTATGCGCCATGATAATTTTATTGCAACAATGTTCTTTGACAATTATATTGACAAACTTCCAGAATAGTCTCATCCTTCTGCAACCTTTCTAGTTTATTTGACTTCTTTTTCCCTTTTTTTCATAGTTCCTGACATTTATGAATTTTCTTCTTGTAATTATCTTTTGGAAGTGCATAGAAATCTAACAGATTACTAGCACAAAAATGTTAACTGAGAATGCATCTATCTCTCTCTCTCTCTCTCTCTCTCCTGTCTCTTTCTCTTTTTACATTTTTAGTTAACATTCTTCTGCTTTACTTCTATTTAAATGTCGTATCATTCATATATTGATATAGGATACAACATGAGATTGAGGTGAATACAAAACAGGCCATCTTTATGGATTCAAGTATAAGTGATACAATTCGTACATGCATTGTGCTGGGTAACCATCGTGGTGCCAATAGAGTCAAAACAGAATTTAAGGTCTGTACCATCTCTTTTGGCTCACAGTGATGACGTACTTCTATTTCTCCGTCTTATTAGCGATTTCTGCATCCTCTTTTAGGTATATGAGGGTTCAACTTGATTTATCCAATTTATAGTGCCCTTAATTTTAATTATCTTGGATGATTCAGGTATCTGAAAAGCGATGGTATTGGCTTAAAGTTTTTGCTCTGGCAACAATTAGGGATTGGGATGCCTTGGAAAAGTTTTCAAAGGAAAAAAGGCCACCAATTGGTAAGTCCCCTCAGTAGCTTAACAGGAGGAAATCATTGACTTCCCCTATTATTTCAACAGAATATCTATAGATGCATTTGCCCTGTGATGTTCGTTATATAATCTGGATATTCATTGACTTTCTCTTGATTGTTATGATGGATTGTTTTTAGGATATTAATGTTAAGTTTAATTCAAGTAGGTTTACTTTGGTTTTGCATTCCAAGGAGCAGGAAATTAGATTGAACAGTTAGAACTTTAATTAGAAAATGTTGTATGTGATACATATTAGGGGTATGTAATAGAGGTTTTCTATTAACTGCTGTATGTAATGCTGCCCGTTTGAATATCTAAAATTTTTTTGCTTCTTTTAACCCCTGCTGAATTTGATCAGATCTTGAGGTTGAAAAAGTTAAATTTCTGAAGTAGCCTTCACTTAGAGTGACATTTTAGTTAGTTTGAGCTACACTTCCTCTTGAATGGCGTGATATGCTTTATTATGTTTTTTGGTCAAAACTAGATTTTGCTGTAGCCATGGTGATCTAGCTTTATCCTCTCTTTTTTGTGAACAAGTACAATGTGAAATGTATTTCTGCTTCTTGTGACTGCCACTGAAAGGAGCACCTTGGACTTGTTCATAGACATTCCAAGCAAGTCCCTTTTTGACCATATACTATATGCTAATGAAGGCTAATGGATTATCTTATAGTCATCCCTTTTTCTCCTGTTTTTTTCTTCTAGGTTACCGCCCATTTGTCGAAGCATGTGTTGATGCAAATGAGAAAGGTGAAGCACTAAAGTACATACCAAAGCTGACTGATCCTCGTGAAAGAGCAGAGGTTAGTGTTGTATATGTTATGATATTTCCACATTTAGTCGCAGACATGTTTGACATGGCATGTAGTCCTGCATAGTTTAAGTTTGAGTTTTGAACTTTATCCACATGTGGTCACTATCCCTACTGAGATGATTTTGCTAACAAATGAATTTACTATAGAAAAAGTAGTTACTCCTTTTCTTTTCACCTATGCTTGTGAAAAGATTGGATACTTGTATCTTTTCTGGCTAGAAAAAGCATTATCCTTATGCCTCGAAAATGCTTTGCATTAGTCTAAAATGATTGTGCATTTCCGTTTTGTAGCAATAAATGAAAGAAAAGCTTTATTGCTTTGTACAGAAATCCAGAAAGACATACAAATCTATACTGTACCTTTGTTGGTTCAGTCTTCTGGCAGTATTATGTCACTAGTTCAAATCCTGACTTAATTGTGAACCAAGCTTGGTATTTAAGCATAGAGTAGTAGAGGGAGTAGTTTTCTCTTCTTTGTATATGGACTTAGTTTTAAAGTTCGAAACAACAGAGTTCCTGGTTGAAGATAAGGGGAAGGTACTTTCGTCTGTTTATTTCAATAAGCAGGATAGACTGGATATCAGAAGGATGCATATCTTAAGATATCTGCATTCACTTTTTAATGTAATATTCTGGATCACAGTCTGGTTGACTTTAGTCTGTCGTATTATAAGTGCATTCATTTTCCACCCTAAAGGAAGAGAGGAAGAGTAAACTGATTCTGAAGTGTCAATAGCCGTAGGATTAGATAGTCAACAGTAAAGGTGCATTGCTGTGTCAACTAAGATGATGTGTCATACTTATGAGATCTGTGAATCATTAACAGGCTTACGCTCGAATTGGAATGGCCAAGGAGGCTGCTGATGCTGCTACTCAGGCTAAAGATAATGAATTACTTGGAAGGCTGAAGCAGACTTTTTCTCAAAATGCAGCCGCTTCATCAATTTTTGACACACTGCGAGATCGGTTATCCTTCCCAAGCGTTTCTTGAAGTCAGCCATCTCCTTGCTCCTTCCCTTTTGTCTGAAGCCTGTTGTTACGTATCTTCTGAATTAACAATGATTGAGGATTGGTGCTGTTGGAGTAATGCTGTTCCACAGCACGATAAAAGAAGCCCTTGGAAACCGTCCGCTGCATATCCTCCCTCCTTACCTGTTTATTTTCTATGTATCCGTGGCATTTGAGATTGTGGAAATGTTTGAATCCGGCAAAGATTCCTTTTGTGTTTTTCTACAGCCTGTAAATAGCTTGGCTGGAAATGATATATGAAAGCATGTGCTGATGTTTCTCCCTGAATTGGTAATAGAATTCATCTGAGCTCGAACCTTTCCATGGTTTATAGTTTCCATTTTTATGTGACTATCCACACGGCAACTGTTCCAAAATAAACTTGACTCTACCTGCTGGTATTATTGCTCATTTGGATTGTTTTTATCCTCTGTACGTTACGGAATACTTTGCTGGTTCGGAGAATCATTACTCGGGATCTAGTAAATAGAGAGATTTTATGACAACTTGCTATTTAAAGCTAGTGTCAAGTGAGTGATAGTTTGATACTGAGTGGACAATTCATATTGTGCTTGTGTATCTGTACTGAATGATTTGATGAGTATCTAATTGCTGTGTTTTTATTTGTGTTTTTGACTCCTCATTTTACGTAAATATAGTTCACAGTCCCAGCTTTATAAGAGTTCTTTTTCAAGTTTGCATATTAGGTTGGATTGCATATGTGAAGCAGTTTGAATTATATGTGGTGAAAGTACTGTTTGATGGTTAGTAGTAATGTTTATGTCATAGGAATCAAATACCAGTGCTGATTATCCAACTGGTTATCTTAATCAATTATCAAATCTCATATTTATGATCAATTCATTCAACATTTTCTTTTTATAGAAGACAATTTTTCACATTTAAATTATGTATTAGATATACCCTACTACAATCATCTGAAAATCTTAATTTGAATCTAGGGTGCATAAAAAATATGGACAAACTACTACTCTAGAAAATGTGGATTCATTAAAATTGAGGGTGTACCACATTGGTAGATATATTATTTTTCTCCATTCAACAGAACTAATTAAAGTCTAACCTTTTTAGTTGATTAAGTTTTTACGTGTGCAAGAAGTCAGAGGTTGTCAATTCTCTATATGACTAACAAGAAAACAGTTGACTGATGTATTATTTTGCCGCCACTTAAAAAAGGGAATTGATACGGAAGAAACATATTAACAAATGACGTTTATTTATTTTTAAAAAATAATGATACTATATACCCAAAAAAAAAAAAAAACACCATTATAGTGTCATGCTCTTATGTTTTGTTTAAGATGACAAGTTATAATTTTATTTTATTCAAAAAATATTTCTAACATTTTACCACTATAGTCTATGAATACGTATTGTCATCTCAGATTCAAAAACATGTTTATCATGTAAAGTTTAGTTATGATTTGTAAAATTCTTTACTTTCCTCCTAAATTCTAATTAGAGATGTGCTTAAAGAAAAACGTGCATACATACACATGTGAAGGACTTTGAAAGGAAACAAAACGTTTACCCACACAAAGCCAATAAGTTAACCCTTTAGTCAACCTAATTGCAAGTTCAAGCTCTAACTAATAGGAGTAACAAAAGTTCTATAGTGTTTGATTTGCTTGCTCTTTACATCGTTTATCAAAAATAAACTTTAGCGGTAATTAATTAGCAATTGACACTAAATATGCATTTTCAGCGGCAATTAGCAATCTTTGTATATGTCCCTAAAGGCTTTAGCAACATTGGATCTAATGACACTTAATGCCGGTAAAGGCTTTAGCACTCTTTATTGAGGTGTCTTTTTATTGCCGCTAAAAGTTATTTTTGTTGTAGTGAAAGTTTCAATAAATAGAAATATACATATATTTTCACCGTTTGTTTTTGATTAAAAATATATATTTATTAGTACTTATTAAAACATTATTTACTATGTTCTACCTATCTTATCTTTGTTACTAAGTGCTCCTATTACGTATGACAAAGTCGAATTATAATTTTTTTCACATCAATATTTAGTGAAGGTAATGTTGGCATAGTATATATATTGGACGCTAAACTAAGTTTCAAATTTTAACTTTGACCTCCAACTTTCATAATGCACAAATAGACACTTTAACTATCCTACTTTTAAATAAATAAACACATGAGTCCTACATGGCACAATACATGTAGGACATTACGTAGGACAAAAAAATAATATGTAGGATGACATGTAGGACATGTGTGTCTATTTGTTTAACTTTATACAAGTTTAAGTGTCTATTTGTGCACATCCAAAGTTAAAGGGCATAAATGTGATTTGAAGCCAAGTTAAAGGGCACATTTATATATTATGCCTAAAGTTTAACAGGGAAAAAAGTATACCTATTTATTTTTCGACATTTAAATGACTTACAAACATGAATAGAGGGAATTGTTAAGGAAAAGAAGAAGAAAACCTAATTAATACGTAAAATTGTGTTTGAAAACTTCCCTTCATTGTTTACTTTCCCAAATCATGGAGGTAAATTTTCTTCCAAGTATTTCTAATCCAATGTTTCTCTAAAATTACTATTGAAATTATCCACTTGGCTTTGCAATAAATATATGTGAGAAAGTAGTTTTACAATCTTGATTCGACCTAATTTATGATATTGTCTACACAATTTTAGAAATTTGTGGAAGAAAAACTTGAGCTTCCAAAAAAAAAAAAGAGATCAAATTGACATCATCATCAGGTATATAATATTTAAAATTATCGTAACCTTTGTAGAGAGAGATGTGAGAAGACCAATATTTGGGCCATAACTATAAGGTGAGCCTAGTCAAGCTTCAAATCATATACTTTATCCTTGAAAAAATAGATAAAGAAAGAAATATGAGTAACTTTTACTCGTTTAGCAAATATAAAAATTATATTTATACGTATAGTTATAGTCTGCATAATTACATTTTATAGCAAATCTTATGTTTGCTTTGGAGCTTTGGGTTTGTATAATTCGCCAGATACATTCAACTTTTATATGAATAGTTCGGTTTTGTATAAATTCAGTTATACATTGTGATTTGTATAATAAGATATGTATTTGTATAATTATAAGTGTATAAGACGAAATATATATGTATTTGTATTTATATATACACTTTTCTCTCGCATTATACAAAAAACATATTGTATACCTTTGTATACTGAATGGGTAATTGTATACCGAAAATGCCTAATTATATATTGAACCAGATGGCAAAAAAGGGAATATTTAATGCGAACTACAAATAAAATAAACTACAGCTATAAAATTAATTTAAATTAATAATTTATTATTTCATACAATTTTCCCAAGAAATAACTATGTATTACAAATTTTAAACTTTTTATTAATATGATAATTAATTATATACGAGAATTCTATAGTCTATAAGAATAACACTTTGAATTATAATAATGAATTAACTCTCTTTTCTGCTTCTACCATTATTTGGACATTGATCACTAATGATGTTAACATCCTCTTAACAAATCTTTATATTATAATTTCAAATTATATATTTTAACTTAGACATAATACATATATTGGACTTTAAACTTGACTTCAAATTTTAATTTTGACCTTCAACTTTCATTATGCACAAACAGACACTTTGACGATCCAACTTTTAAATAAATAAACACACGAGCCTTATATGACAAAATACACGTAGGAAACCACGTTGGACAAAAAATGACATGTAGGTCTATTTGTTCAACTTTATACAAGTTTAAGTGTACTTGTGCACACCCAAAGTTGAAGGACATAAATGTGATTCGAAGCCAAGTTAAAGGACATATTTATGTATTATGTCTTTAACTTAATTAGTACTCCAGTCAGTTCCATGTCAATGGTTAATATAATATATAATAGAATCTTTATATTAGTTCTTTATTTATTAGTATGAAATAATAATTTTTAAAAAATTTATATTAGTTCTTTATTTATTAAAAATATGTTAAAAATCTTATATTGTTGAGAGTGGGATTTGAACCCACGCCCTTTCGGACCAGAACCTTAATCTGGCGCCTTAGACCAACTCAGCCATCTCAACAGTGATCTTTTGTATTTATGCTATACTATTTAATTTATTATTTTCTGGAAAAAAAATAGAAAAATACTCAGAATTTGAAAAATATTTATAGTATTTTTCGAAAATCATGACTAAGTTAATATTAATCTTGATAAATTTTCTCGAGATACTTTAAAGTAATATCACTAATTCCACTAGCGGACTTATTTTTTTAGTGCATGACATTACAAAAATGACTGGAAATAATATAATATATTCTTAAAGTAATACTATACGTTCTTTAATTTGGTTTAACCTTATATTTATGTTTTTTAATTTTGAGTGTGTATAAGTAGGTATTTAAATTTGTACAAAATTGAATAAATAGATGTAGATGTCCTATATATTCCACGTGACAATTTTTATTTCTACATGGTATCTTGTGTGTATTTATTTCGTGTAGAATTCACATGTCTATTTTTTCAACTTTATATAAGTTAAAATATTTACCTATGCAACTCCAAATCTGTTAGACACAAGTATGAAATGAAGCCCAAGTTAACGAGCATAATCATCTAGTCCTATTACATTCTCCATTGTTTTTGGCTAATGATTCTAACAAAAAATTATTTTTGGGGTGCAACAAGAGTTTATATTCTCAAATGATATCATATAAATTTGTGTATATTGTGAAAAATTTTGTTTTATTTATGATTACTATCTTCTTTCGAAATTAAAAAGATTTTAAAAATCGTAACAATTATGATCAATTCATTCTAACTTTTTCCTTTTTAGAGGACAATTTTTCACATTTAAATTATATATTAGATATACTAATACCCTACTCCATTCATCTAAAAATCATAATTTAAATCGAAAATTTATCAAAAATATCATCAAACTATACTCTAGAAAATGTGAATTTATTAAAAATATGGTTGTACCACATTAGTAGGTACCCTATTCCACTACTATTTTTTCTCCATTCAACATAACTAATTAAAGTCTAACCCTTTTAGTTAATTAAGTTTTTCTATATTTAGAAGAAGTCACAGGTTGTCAATTCCCTATATGTCCCCATGACTAACAAAAAACAGTTGACTAGTTTGTTGTTTCACCGCCACTTAATAAGAAATTGATAATGAAGAAACATATTAAATTCAAGACAACAATTGTACATAATAATACTAATATATATTTTGCGTTTCTACTTACCTATTTGTTTGTTTTAAAAAAATAATGATACTATATACCTAAAAAAAATAAAAATAGAGGTATGCTCTTATGTTATGTTTAAAATAACAAGTTCTATGGTCCACTAAAAGTGTCACACAATTAAATAAGGCATAATACATATATTGGATTCTAAATTTGGTTTCAAATTTGAACTTTGACCTCAAACTTTCATAGTGCACAAATAGGCACTTTAATTATCCTATCTTTCAATAAATAAACACGCGATTTTTGGAGCCAAAGTGTGTGAAATACAAACGCTCCCAAGTGTATTAGTGAGCCAATCAGTGACAGTCAACTAACTAAACATTTTACATGTCTTTTTTAAAAAATATCTTACATGTCATTTTGAAACTAAAAAAAAAAAATTAAAATTAATTTTAATCAATATAAAAGAGATTCATTAAGGGTAGAATTGTCATTTCAATATTTTTTTTACCTTTGTGGGCCTCGAAAATTACCCCTCACTCGCGCAGAATGTGTGCATTTCACGCATTTTGCCAGGTAGGAATCGCGTGTTTATTTATTGAAAGATGGGATAATTAAAGTGCCTATTTGTGTACTATAAAAGTTCGAGGTCAAAATTAAAATTTAAAATCAAGTTTAGGGTCTAATATATGTATTATGTCATTAAATAAACATGACCGCAAATATTGATATGGTGGGATCACTACATGTGAAGGACTTGAAAGGAAACAAAACGTTTACCTACTCAAAGCCAATAAAGGTTAGCCCTTTAGTTAACCTAATCGAAAGTTCATGCTCTAACTATAGGAGTAATAAAAAGTTCTATACGTTTGATTTGCTTGCTCTTTATAATAATAACCTATCTGTGTAGTTCTATATAAATATAATAACAACAAGATATTTAAAGTGATATCTCGTCGAATAGAATTCGGGGAGGGTAAAGTGTATGCAAACTTTATTAGTGGTAGAGTTAGGTGGGGGTTTACGGGTTCGAACGAACCCAGTAGCTTTTTCGTAGACCCTATTTGTGTGCTATAAAATTAATTAATAACTTGTGAATCCCTAATAAAACTGATTAACAACTTAATGATACGGAAGGAAAAGAAAATTTAGAATCCCCAAACTCCTAATGCTGGCTCTGGCTCTGGACTTCATCACCATTTCATATAGGTAGAGAGGTTGTTTTCGAAAGACTCTCAACTCAAATGCATTAAATTCGAGCAAAAGAATAAAAAAAATTAAACAAAGTATAGTTATCAATAATAAAAACAGTGCAAAGTCTATAAGAAAAAAAAAATAACAATAACAAAATAGTATGATATAGAATCATGTGTAGTTCTATAAATAAGGTTTAAAAAGAATGAGATATACATCGATCTTACATATATTTTTATGAAATTAAGAGGTTGTTTAAAACAAATTTAAAGAAATATAAGAGTCAAAAACAATGAAAAAAAATAGGAAGAAAGACTTTGCTTGACTTTATTTAATTTGTGCTAATAATTAAGGATGATTAATTTTTGTTGGGCAAGTCCACATCCCTTCTAGTAGAAAAAAACACTCAACAACTTTGCATGTCCAGACACAGCAAAAAGTCATCGTGGACATGAGAAAACTTAGAAAAAGTAGAGAAGAGCTATAAAAAATTAAATATACTCGTAACTTCTAGTTTTTTGGTTTCACACTCGATAAGATATTAATACAAATTGAAGCTCTGATTAATTTGAATTGAGATCGGGCAAAGCTCATTTAAATGTAAAGTCAGTGGCGCATGCAGGATTTTCATTAAGGGGTGTCAATGGGGGCTTGAATACACGACCTCATACAATGTTTGTAAATCCTAACAAATAGACTAAGCCTTCAACTTGTTTTAAGTGTCAATTTATGTATTTGTATTTATAAAACTAAAATTTAACCACTATATACAACGTAATTTTTCGACAAAGAATTATCCTTCGTTGTGTGAAGCGCTCCCTAATAAAAGAAACTTCTTATCTAAAACTTGAACCTGACAACTCTGATTAACGATAGAAGATCCTATATTCCTATTTTTCTACAATTTATAGAAGTCAGCATGGGTGACTCTTTACCGCTAGCCAGGAAAATGTCATCTTAGAAATATTTAGCAATTTTTTAATTAATTTCTCATTTAACTACTGATTAATGAGACAAAATGTCATTAGTCATACAATTAATTGACAATTACGTACCTTTAATGACGTAGTGCCATGATGGCTATCTAAATATTCGTGGAAACAAATAATATAAAAAATTTCTACTTGATTGTAGTATAAATACATGGACCAAATCAATTAAAATTATAACCTCACAAGTCACAACATTATATGTGTCAAAGTTTTAAGAAAGAGAGAAACAATGAAGGTACTATACTTTTTTATATATTTTTTTTTTATAGTCCATTGGAGCATATAAAATTATAAGTCCATCAAATTAACTTATATATATCAAATATGCTTATAAGAAGAAAAAAATCAATTAAAATTATAGATTTGTTATCTCTAGTTTGTTGTTTTACAACTTGTATGCATTTTTAATTTTAGTTATCTCTTTTAGTTCTCTCTTTATTTGTCTTTAACACATGCACTAAAACAAGTTTATTATATAACACCTAAAAATATGCTTATTTAGTACTAGTTAATTGTTTGTTTTCGTTATTTTTAATCAGCAAACTCAAACCAACGATTAATTAGTATGATTATTGATAATTTGTGATTAAATGCAGATAAAGGTAGTTATTGATGTGTCTGTGAATGGATGTCAACCTCGATCAAGTTTGAAGAATTGTATTTTAGGGTGGTTGAAGCCAATGGTACCTTGCTTATTTAAACAAACTACTTGCAAAAATAAAGTCATGACTATAGCAGCAACTTTACCAGGTACGTATAGCAACGTTATATACTATATGATTCGTATCAAAATCTTTGATACATACATATACATATTTATTATAACACTACACATATTTTGTAAACTAGACGGTTCAAAAATATTACGTGTGTCACTTAACATTAGAGACTCGCTCCCTATAATAGTAAAGTCAAAGAACTAGTATAGGAGTATTACATTGTTATAGTGGATAAAATTTAGTGATCATACGATACGATGAAATAAATAGTATCGTAGATATAATTAATTAGACATGACATGACATGATTCATTCATGTTTGCAGGAGTGGAGAAAGTAAGTTTAGAGGAAGAAAAGAATTTGCTGACAGTGATAGGAGAGGGAATAGATGCAGTGGAGCTGGTTAATATAATTAGGAAAAAAGTGGGATTTGCTAAAATAGTGAACCAAGGTCCAGAGCCAGTTGAGAAAAAAGAAGAAAAAGAAGAAAAAACACAAGAGAAAAAAGATGAAATAGTGGTTAATTCATGTAATTGTCATAGTTATTATAATAATAATAATAATAGGATAATTCCTAGGGTTGAAATGTGGGAAGTTAATCCTTATACTAGCTACTCATGTTGGTGATGCATATCTTTGAGGAAAAATAAGAAAGAATTATACTACTCTTTTTTGTTTCTATTTCATGTAATATTATATTATTATTATTTGAGGAGTTTCAACAAATTTTTCGTTCATGATGTTTCGTTATCAAATTAATAAGATAAGGATTACTTTCTTTTCATTCGTACTTATCATTGTTGAGGATTTTTATTTTTATTATTAAGAAAAGGTTGTAGTTTAATTAGTGATAAGAAAATAATAACTTATACTTTGCGTCCTGATTTATACGTAATAGTTTAACTTAATACGAAGTTTTTAGGAAAAAAATAAATTAAAATTTATTATCTCAAATGGTGTTTGAAATGTGTCATCTTTTTGAATCTGAATATAATAGAGATTTAATAAAATATTTTTATATAATTTATAAATACATATATTTTAGTTTAAGAAAATCTTAAAAAATTAATGTTTAAATTCAGACCAAAAATAAATTTGTTCATCGCTCTGATTCGCATAACATAAATATATTAAAATGGAATGGGTGGAGTACGAATAATATCGTTGATAAATGTGTCTACATTTTGTACGATCATAAAAAAACAATAATATATTTTGATTAGTTGTGGAAAATTTTTGGATGGATAAGAGTACACAGATATTTTTGTTCTGTTAGACAATTTTATGGTGTGGGGGTTGCACTTCCAAAATTAGGATAATACACAGGTAGCTCTTTAATTTATGACGAAATTTTAGAGATATATTTATACTATTTTAAGGTTCTATTAATTTCTTAAACTTATTTATTAATAATTTTCTGTTTTTTTTAGCCTACGTTGTACTATTTTGTGAATCCAACGCTGATTGATTTTTTTTCAAATTAGTGTCACGTAGACCGAAAAGCGATTGAAAATTACTTATAAAATAAGTTCAGGGGGTAATAGGACTTAGTATAGTATAAGTCTCTGGAATTTCGAACATAGATTGAAAGGATACTAGTGTATTTTCCCTCGAAAATTCAAATAATTAAAAATAGAGAAAATTGAGATGTAAAAAATTGTTAATATTATTCTTTTTAAATAAAAAATTAAAGATAATAGTGACACATATGAAAATGAGAAAAGTATTAGTCGTCACTAGGAGAGTCGGGTCAATTTAGTATTAACATATGACAAACTATATAATTATTATTTATTAGTACAACGTTAAAAAATCTAATAATTCCTATTTTATTAATTTTAGGACCATTAGATATTTATTTAGGAAGTCTCAATAAATAGAAAGATGATACACTTTCTTTTGGTGTATTTTTTTTTAATTATAAATAGATATTCATTTTTTTTATTTAGTTTTAAAAATCAACACATAATTTATTATGTTATATCTATCTTATCTTCGTTATCAAGTGCTCTTATTAGGTATAACAAAATTGAATAGTAACTTTTTTCACATTAATAACTAGTGAAGATGAAGTTTTACTTAAAAAAAAGTACACTTATTCATTTTCTGACATTTAAATTACATGAAAATATGAACGGGGAATATTTGATATGAAAAAGAAGAAGAAAACCCAATTAACACGTAAAAAATTGTGTTTGAAAATTTTCCTTTTTGTTTACTTTAAAAAAAAAAAATTATAGCTACTGATCTCCTCTAGAAAATTTTCAAGTATTTCTAATCCAATGTTTCAGTAAAATTACCATAAATTATTGAATTGACTTTGCAATAAATATATGTGAGAAAGTAATTTTACAATCTTGATTCAACCTAATTTATGATTTTTCTACACAATTTTAGAAAATTGTCAAAGAAGAACTTTAGTGCCCAAAAAAAGGAGATCAGATTGACTACTCATCGCCAGGTATTTAATACTTATAAGACTTATCGCAACTTTATAGATCTATATGCTATCACATGTTTACAATTTAAATCCCAAAACGATATATAAAGACTTTCATTTACATACCATCTATATACACTGATGTATTTGTCTATGATTGAAAAGAGAAAAAATTAACAAGTATAGAGAAATGTTAAAAGAGCATGTAATTATTTGGTTAAGAAAATCTAAATATTCAATATTATAATAATGAATTAATATTTTATTTTTGCTTCCATCATTGTTTAACATGAAATTTAAAATGACCATCTTATTTTGACCTTTGATGATGCTTTGTTTTTACTTTCGTCATTATTTTAACATGAAATTGTATGTTGAGAGTGGGATTTGAACCCACGCCCTTTCGGACCAGAACCTTAATCTGGCGCCTTAGACCAACTCGGCCATCTCAACAATGTTTTTTCTTATTTATTTACTTTACTTAAATTTACCATTTAATTATTCAATCCTTATTTAGGGATCTATTAGATATTGACTTAGAAAATATCAACATATGAAAAAAGAAGAAACACTTGATACGCGGAAAAGAATACATTACTTATTTTGTTTTTGAAAATTTATTTTTTGCCCACTTTCTAAAAATTAGGTCAATTATTAATCTTCAGATGGATTTTCTCAAGATACTTAAGAGCAATATCATTAATTTCATAAAACTCTAGTACCTGATATTACAAAATGACAAGAAACTAATATAATATATTCTTAACGTAACGATATATTCATTAAAATAATTCAACACAATATAATATAACATGATATGTATGAAATGATTTATAACAACCTTGAAGGAATAATTAGGCTTAATCATGATTTTTTTTAGTTTGTTTAAATCTACTTATTAAAGTATGACCTGAAACTTGACTAGGTCACTAGGCTCATGTTATACATTTGTCTTGTTCAATAATGAATATATAGACTTCTTTTAACTTTAATTGTCATATACATCTCACACGTATAGATGAAAATACTATTTAAATCTGATACGTAAAATTTTCATAAATTTTATAATAATATTCTTTATTTGTCCGGGTATAGTAACAACTCATGAGAACATGAGAGGTCACTAATCAATTACTATAGTTAGTAGATTAAAGATATCCTAGAACTTAGAAGACACATTACAATAAAATGACAAGGAACCTACTTTAATTTAATGTTATTGCCAATGGCTACCACCTAACTATTCTATGTATATTATATTAAAATAGTAATAATAATGAAGTATTTAACACTCTGATGTAGTTGATAGCATCATTTTTTGGACATGAATTATTTCAATGATCTAATCTTGTATTGTATTGTTAATAAATTAATCTGCATGATATCATTAATCTTTGACACTTATTTGATCATTAATATGCTAAAAACACCCTTTCTAGAAATCTTAATAATTTTAAATTTTAAATTTAATTAGTACTCTAGTCTTCTGGTTGACTCGTTTGGTTAACAACTAATCAAGAAATACATTTTACCGTGTCTACACACGTTTATTCTTAAAATAATTCCAAAAAGTTAATCGTCTTTTTCTATTTATTTTTTTAAAAGTAATTACACTTCTACTTTTTTCACGTCCACTCAAAGTTCATATAGTATAAAAACATAAAGTGAGGCCCACTTCTATGAAAATAGTACTAACCAAAAAAAAATTGAAATTAGCTACGATCTAATCCATTCATAAATTGGTTAAATTATAGATAACATAATCTCTTTGTTAATAATCTACCTTTAATTCTCTACTAAATAGATTAGCAAGGAAATTTATTATCTCTTTGTTAATAATCTACCTCTAATTCGCTACTAAATAGATTAGCAACGAAATTTATTATTTTAGCTACCAAATTTGACGATCGCCCATTCATGCGTTTTTAGCAGTGACTAGTCTCCCTTGACCCTTATTGCTTAGTGTCTTTGTATTTCCAATATTATTAATTAATAGAGCTCGATCGTGACATAATATTATTGCAAATATATAATATATAATTGTACCCTTTAGTTTAATTTCATTTTATATTTATGTCTTTAAATTTTGGGTATGCATAAGTAGGCACTTAAACTTGAACAAGTAGACACTTGAGAATACATGCAGGACACCACGTAAGACAAAAAATGACATTTAAGATGTCATGTAGGACATGTGTGTCTATCTGTTCAACTTTATACAAGTTTATGTGTCTACTCGTGCACACCCAAAGTTGAAGGACATACTTATTGGTGAAACTTACCCGCACCTGGTGTTTACACCAATCCAATTCATGTACACCACGTGTTTAAATTAACAGCTCATTTTACTCAATCTGAATTAATTAACATGTGTTTTACTTCATTAAATCACATAATAATAAATTTTAATATAAACACCCAATGCGAATAAGTATTTTCTATAAATGTACGTCCTACAAAATTATGTGATTATTAGAAGGAAATATGTAAAATAGAATGAACAATCCCCATCCTCATTTATTAAGATTGGACATGACAATTATCTTTTTAAAATGGAAGTAATATAGATTTAACCACAAAAAAGGAATATGTGTAACACAAATATAGCGTCCACGTCAATTATGAACATGACAATTATCTTCTTATATATTTTTCCATAAT
This sequence comes from Solanum pennellii, assembly GCF_001406875.1. Taxonomy (NCBI): domain Eukaryota; kingdom Viridiplantae; phylum Streptophyta; class Magnoliopsida; order Solanales; family Solanaceae; genus Solanum; species Solanum pennellii. Next base: position 75,129,620 of record NC_028643.1, on the reverse strand, counting down.
TCTTACTCGTAAACTAGTTTTGAAGTTTAATTAAATTAAATATATGTCTTATTAGTTATTATGATATTTAAGTTAGAGTCACCTTAATTTTATTTGATGCTAAACCCTTACGATTCATGATTTATTTGATAACAAATACTCGATTAATAGTCGCAAACTACTTCAATCGTGTCGATTTTTTTTTTAGAGCGTACGAAGCAAGAAAATGGAAAAATGGGTATTACGTCTCTTACTTTTCGACTTCGTAATGTCTCTTTCAATTTTCCGGTGATTGCGTGGAAGATGCATCATGACTTAGTTAAATTTTCCATGTTCAAATTGTAGGTTGACTTATTGACTTTTTGGGACCCAATTATTAAGAAGAATTCAGGTAAAATTTATCTATACTGAAGTTAATACATACATGTTACGTGTTTACATTTATTATTTATTTTATTTCATTAAATCACATAATAATAAAAATTGTATTGCTTAATATAAACATTCAATACAAATAAATTTTTTCTGATCTATCTATGTGAATTTTGTACTCTTTTCCAGTTTATATATTTTAATATTAATTTAATTAATCATAAAACTCAAAAAAGTAGAAGGAATTTTTTCAATTTCCATCATTTAATCTTACCTTACATGTGCATAATATATCAAAATATTAATTTAATTTAGTGATTTTTTAAAAATACATCAAATAATGTATATATAAATATATATTTATTGTTTTAATTATTTGTATGATTTTAATTTATAATAAAAGTGTTCTTTTTTTTTGCAAGAGCAGATAGATTTATAGTTTATTGCTTATAATGTTAAAGTTATTAAAGTGTTTATCTTACTCATAAACTAAAAGTGTTCCAAACAGGTGGATTTCAGCTCGAGCCTCCTCGATAAATCATTACGCTATATATAAGAGGTAAAATTTATGTATTGATGTAGATATATTAATTTTGAATTTCCTCATAAATAAAATGTAAGTTGTAGCGTAGTGATAAAATCTCCTGTTAAATATATTCGAACATTGAGGATTTGAATCCCCCGTGAACATTTTATTTTTTTAGCTTTTCACTATATATTTAGTGACGAACCTAGGATTTTCGTTCAGTTGTTCGAAAATTAAAAGTATAAACGTGTAAATAAAGCCTTTAGAAATGGAGATCTTGAATATTTTGGATTTAAAACCACATTTTTAGCACATTTTTTAAAGTAAAAAAACAGTAAAAAAGTTGGAAAAAAAAATAAAACGCTTTTGCTGAGATTCAAACCAGTGACACACAAATTAATTTCAAGGGGACTCACCACTACGCCATTAACTTCTCTTTGTTATTAAGGGAGTTCAAAATATATATATCTACAAAAGTACAAAAAATTTACTTTATATATATCGTATAATTTTTTACCGAAAGGGTTCGGATGAACCCAAAACCACGTGGATCCGCCAGTATATACTATTACTTTCTTGAAATTGTGTTTTGTTCACACATTTATAGGTTTATCTTTAAATTGTACTAAATAAAAAATCCCAACTTTTTAGTTTCACTATATGGAAAAGGCCAAAGTCATATGCGGCCACTCAAACTTGTCCCGATTATTCACTTAGACACCTCAACTAGACGTACTACCTATTGAACACCTCAACTATCCAAATTTGAACCGTAAAAACATTTTTTGCCTACATGGCAAATCGTTTGTGATTCACGCAAATGGAGCGCGTGAATTTATTTTTTCCTCATTTTTTACCCTGCCTACATGGCACCAACGTTAACATTATACTTCAATGTTAAAGTTGAAGTGAAATCCCAATTCTCTTCCCCAAAATCCTCTTCCCCAATTTCTCTTCCCCAAAATCCATTTAGAACCCTAAATCTCCAATTCTCTCTTCTACTTCTAAATCTCCAAGTTTGTCTCTTCTTCTCTAAATATCCAAGTTTCTCTCTTCTTCTCTAAATCAATTCTCTTTTATCAAATGTCGTAAATTTCAGTAAATATCGATGAAGTTGATATATGCAAGTGTGGTTATTATTGTCGACTGAAAACTTCGAGGACTCCTTTGAACCCAGGTCGTCGATTTTTTTGATGCAAATCATCAAAGGTTTGTTATTTTTCGAACAAAAACTGTTCTTGTTGTACTATTTGAAAAATCAATATTTTGATATATTTATTACGCCTTACTACTGTTATATGGTATGTAGGAAAATGGTGGATGTGGATATTTTAGATGGATTGATCCGTCGCTTGAAAATGTTGATGAATCATCCTCAATGAATAGACTCATAGACGGTCAAAATCCGATTGATCGACTAAAGAGAAAAGTGAAAGAGCTTGAAGAAGAAAAAGATTCTTTGAAATTTCAATTGAATGAAAGTGAAGTGAAAGTGATGGTATTGAACAAGAAGCTTAAGGAAGTTAAACTCCAAAGGGATTGGGAAAATGTCAAATTTAACCGAGTTGTGATTGTTTTTCTTTGTCTACTAACTATCAAATGGTTCTTTAATATTTTGTAGTTGATAGTAGTTCAGGATTGTAGTACTTAATTGTTTAGTTTTGCAGTAGTTAGGTAGCTATTTTAGATCAATTAGTGATGTTTTAATTGGTATATGTCCTTCATATTTTGTATCAAATTGGAAGTTTGAGTTGAATTGATCTCTGTTGAATTGATCACTTGCCATGTGTTTTGAATTTTTTTTTCTGGAATTGAATTGATCAGTAGTTTTATTGACAAAAACAAAAGGCATGCACTGAAAGGTAGTGTAGTTGTTGTTCAAAAGTAAGTTAATAACACAAATGCATTACTGAAAAATACATAACACACAGTAATGGAAATGCATAACACAAATGCATTGAGAGGTAATAGAAAACCATTGTCTTACAATAGGCATAGTCTTGCTAACACAAATACAATGTTCAAAAATACATTAGACGAGTGTTCAAATAAACCAAAGAGTAAATTGTTTTCAAATAGACACCCATTTAACATGGGCCAAGATAATAACAACTTCCCAAATTAACTACTTCCAGTTTTTCTTTTAGCTTTCATTTGTTGTAACTGTGAGGTGCTGACTGCATCTTTTCCCTTCCATTTTAGGCCACGGGGTTTAAAACCAATGTCTATATTGGTTGGTGAAGCACTCTTCAATGTTGTTGGCCCATGTAGAATCTTGTCACTTGATGTACCAGGCTGCAATATAAGATAGAAAGTGTAAAATAAGGTTAGATTATAAGGCTATAAAATATACACTAAAACAGGTAAACATGTTAAGTGAACATACATTTAATACTTGGGCTCCAGTTGTAGGATTAGAGTAAACACCAAAACCAGTTGCAGGCCTTCTGTTTTCTCCAGTAGCAGCAGCAAATGAGGCAGAACTGTATGGTCTCTTGTGACCTGATAAAGGTGGCAATTCACTAGAAGAACTATCCCTTTCTGTAACAAATGGGGTTCCTCTTGCATTAGCTTTTTTTCTTCCCAATCCTCTTCCAGTTCCAACTTGAACCCTATTTTGAGCAGGTCTTGGCACAGATGTTGTGTCAGCACAAATAGAAGTTGTTTGACTTGATTGTGTAGTTGCATATGTGGTTCTGGAAGTAGAATGTGATGGACCTCCCATTGTAGACTATATAACATAAATAAGGATATATGAAAACTTGTACAACAAACTTAAAATGCAAATGAATTTTTAAAGGATAGCCATTATCTAATCTTACTGTTGTTTGGGTAGTTCTTGGCACAGTTCTTGGCACAGCACTGGTATCAGGACAAACAAAACTTTGTGTTCTAACCTGTTGAACAAAAATAAGTACATATGAATAACTGTCTAAATGAAAATTAAGGCAAATGAATATGTAAAACAAATCTTACTCTTGTTTGAGAATAACTTTGTTGGCTGTTTCCTTGACTTGTAGGTTGAGAAGTGCTCCCCCTCCCATACTATGTCACCACAAAATAAAACATATGATTATAAACTTTATGCAATTTACAAATGGGAATATGACTAGTATTACTTACTCTTACACACACAGCTTTGTTATGACCAGTTTTCTTGCAAATGGAACATGTCATCTTTACTCCTTTTCTGGAAATTTTTCCCCATTTTTTGGGCTCATCCTTGCTCTTTCTTCTCTTCTTGCCAGGTCTGCCTGGCATTTTTCTTGGTTTTGGAGGCTCTATTGATGGATTTGTAGTTTTAGGCCACATTCTCATATTGGGTATTGGTTGGATGAAATGATTGTAAGCCTTGAGAAATGTTTCCTTCATATACCAGTGCTCTACATGTTGATCAGGATCTTGATTCAAGTAATAATAAGCACAAATAGCATGAGGGCAAGGAATACCTCTCAACATCCACAACCTACAGTCACATGCTTCTTCTCCAAGTCAACAACAAATGAGTATTCCCCATCACTAATCTCGAAACCATTCACCCCATTCCATTGAACATTACAGTTCTTTGAATACTCCTTGTTTCTTTCTAGTATTGCCCTTGCCATAGGTGCAATGTCTGATATCTATGTTTCAGCAAATTTGGTCATGTCTATGTGTCTGTTCATCATTTTATGCCTAATATCCTCTAGCATGGTAATAATTGATTTATGTCTCGCAGCTAAGATCCAGGAATTGAAAGTCTCACACATGTTATTTTCTACAACATCACACTTGGAATGAGTCTGAAAAAAAGCTCTACACCAATTTATGGGATCATAATGTAGTAAGTCCTCTGTTATTTCCTTCTTACCTAGCTTAGACATTGCATGAACTTCTTCACCAAACTTGACTTCAAAAGAGGCCTTTGAGCATCTCCAAAACTGTTTCCTTCTTTCTTCTCCTTTCCAGTTAACATGCCCAATTACTCCATATATGTCTAGCACACATTCTTTTCTCAGCATTTGATAACAACTCCAACAATAGAGGAATAAGTCCCTAACAAAAAGTATATACAGAATAAGTAATTGGAGTAGTAAAACTAAACTAAAAAAAAGAAGAAATTGTATAAACAATACCTTTTGCATATCTGACATCACAGTCAAACCTTCACCAGTTCCCAAGTTTAGATCAGCAATTAAATAACTTATGAACCAGCTCCAACTATGTTTTGTTTCTGTATCCACAACAGCCCAGGCAATGGAATACATTTGATTGTTCCCATTCTTTCCAACAGCAACTAATAATTCACCCTTACAAGCTCCCTTGAGAAAACAACCATCAAATCCAATTATATTCCTACACCCCTCCAACCATCCTTGCTTAAATGCATGAAAGCATACATAAAAATACACAAAAAGGTTCTTCCCTGGTTCAGTTTCCTTATCAATTTTTACCCAACAAGAGCTTCCAGGATTGGTTTGTTTGATCACATCTGCATAGTCACACAATTTGGCAAATTCCAAATTCCAATCACCCATGTCTTCCCTCATAATTTTCTGTTTAGCCCTGAATCAAAGAGTCTTACCAACATAAAGACCCAATGTCTTTCTAACCAAATCTTGAATTTCCCAAATCCTTATGTATGGTTGAGATATAATTCTGTCCTTAAACTTTCTAGCAATAAACTTTGAATTACACAACTTATTTCTGTTTAATGGAATACACTTGTGAATAGGATTATAGTTCTTTACAATAAAATCACCTGAGTCCCTGTCAATCGAAGCATATAACAACCACTTACACTTAACATTTTTGCACTTCACCCTCACTCTATGTTTTTCATTAGGTCTTAGCTTTAACTGTCTTCTATACTCTACAGCATAATCTGCCACTGCTTTCCTGAACTGATCTGCCCCTTCAAAGACCATTCCAAGCTCAAAAATTGACACTTCACTATCTTCATCATACCTAACCTTTTTGCTTCTCCTTCTAGCAGGTATGTCTACTCCCCTAACAGCATCCACGTCTAGTTGTTCATCACTATCATCACTCCAACAGTCATAGCTATCAATGTAATCTTCATCTCCACCCAATTTTCCAGCATATTTGTCAGTTTTGTTCTTTCCAATATCCTCAAAACCTCTATCTATACCACCAGCTTCTCCAACTGGTATTTCTTCAAATTCAGTAGCCTTTTTTCTCTGTTTTTTGTTTCTTCTTTCTTCTCTAAATGCTCTCAGCTCCTCATCAATATCTGAACCATCTTCTGAAGGTATATCTAAATCTGAATCACTACTCAAGAAATCAGATGCATCTTCTCCACCTAGGTTATCATCCACTTCCTCTCCACCTAGGCTAACATGCTCACCCTCACCACCCTCACCAGTAAGGTTAACAGCTTCACCCTCACCACCCTCACCACTAAGGTTACAAGCCTCACCTTCTTCACCTAAGTTAACAGCCTCACCATCTTCACCATTAGTTAGATATCCTATAGTTACCTCAGTGTCAAGTAAGGGTTTATCTAATACATGACAGACATATACTTCAAAAGTGTCCTCATGTTTTAAGTCTTTAATAAGGTGTAGTAAATGTTGGTCAGTTGTAATTAGGATCCATTTTTTATTCGATAAGTCTTTCACATAAAAGCCTCCAACAGTTTCATACCCTAATTCTTTAGTATAATACAATAGTTCCAAAATGGAAAAGTGGTCCTTGATGATATACCTTAGTGCAGACACACAGTTTCCAACATAAGTAGGGACAACCGATAACTCAGATAAGATTCCACCATGGTAAATCTTCGTAAATATGATTTCCTCCATGGTCAATTGTTAGCAGCCCCCTACAAAATATCAAGCAAACCCTAGATTTAACGGAATATACTCATACAAACAACTAAAAAACAAAGCTTTAAATCATACTTTTGGGTAATAGTAAAGAATGGACAGAATATTCGCAAACCCTACATTTTTACAAAACCACAGCTTTATGAAATTCATATAAGAAAGCATGTAAAGAAACAAAAATCAAACTTACAGGAGGATAGATCGTAACACGAAGAAGAGGAATCAAACAACAATCGAACAAGGAACTGGAATGAATCACGAGATGGAGAGCTTGAAATCAAAAGAAATTGTGAAGTTAGAGAGAGAGAGATAAAGAGAATTGTTCTGTGAAAGTTAACGATTTGGGAATTTTTCCAAATTTAGGCATTAACAAATACCGTGGGATACACGTGGAACTTTTTAAATGGTCATTCAATAAACGTCAGATACACGTGGGGCGGTTAACTACACGCGCCACATAATTAATGAAAAGTGATTTAAAAATGGTTTTACGGTTCAAATCTGGGGTGGTTAAGGTGTTCAATAGGTAGTACGTCTAGTTGAGGTGTCTAAGTGAATAATCGGGACAAGTTTGAGTGACCGCATATGACTTTGGCCTTCACTATATACTACTACTTCCTTGGAATTCATGTGCTTTATTCATATTTTTATTTTTATTTTTCAAATCACTGAATAAAAATTATAGATCCTTCAGTGCTCGTTACCATCAAAGTTAAGTCATGCTCATGACGTATAGAGGTTTGGCGGATGACTGAATCATTCTTATTGAATACGCGTTCTTTTACTCATTAATTTAAAATTAACTCTTTGAACCTATTATATCCAACTACTTTATCATTTAGCCCTATAAATAGCGAAGAATATTCAAGTCTTTCTCACTGCAATTTCACAGCATTTCAAATATTCTTCTCCTAACCAAAAATTTAATTCCCCATCAAACAAACAAACAAAATGAAGGTATGCAAATATAATATAATATAATTTTGATTATTTTTTAGTATATGATTCAACTCTTTTATTAACCTATGTTGTTAAATTTGTGCAGCAAAAGGTTGTTATTAGACTATCTTTAAATGGAAACGGTCAGAAACATCGAACCAAGGCCTTTAAAATTGCTGTTTCTCAATCAGGTAATCCCAATCGAGAATTCGCAAAATAATGTTCTTTCTTCTTTTTGTGTTCTTTCTGAATATCCTCGTAAAGATAATAATAAAAAAAACGTGCGAATTTAGCTTATGTATTTTATTTTTTTTTAATTTAGGCGTGGAATCAGCAGCTATAACAGGGGACGGAAAGAATCAACTCGAAGTTGTGGGAGAAGTAGACGCTGCGACTCTAACGAGCTTATTGAGGAAGAATTTGGGCCAGGCGGACTTGGTCAGCGTTGGCCCGGCTAGTGGCGATAAAAAGCCCGCAGCTACAGCTCCAGCTCCGGCTGCAGCTGCAGCTGCGGTGGTACAGTCGCAGCCCGACTCGTATTACTATGTTTATCCGCCTTATCAATACCCTGTTTACCAAGTCACAGATTCTTATGGTCAATCGAATTGTTCTGTTATGTGAAAAAGAGGGATATCCTAGATATAACAAAATTGTATTCACCGTCAAATATTTATTAATATATTAGATTGGTATTAAAGCTATTGAATTTATGTGAATCTATGCGTGACAAAATAAATGATACTGGGAGGTCTAAATAAAGTATCATTTTAAGTTTTTTTTGTTTTGTTCGTTCAGAGAGCTTAATGGACTATTTAGTAGACGAAGAGTTTTTTTTTTTATTTCAGTCTTTGTAAATTCGTTTTAAGTAATAAAATATACTTCTGCGTTTCAAAAGAATGACTATATTTCTATTTCAATTTGTTTCAAAAAGAAAGATTAATTCTTTTTTTTTGGTTAATATTTTAACTTTAACTTTTCACGTGACACGTTTAAGATTACAAAATTAAAAAATATTTTGCTACATTTGACATAACTTTAATTTAGAACCACAAGATTAAAAATCTTTTTTCTTTTCATAAACTCCGTTCTAAGACAAACTAGGTCATCCTTTTCTAAACGAAAGAAATATGAATTTTTTTCTCAATGATCCAAATAAAATAAAGTTATAGGAGACAAAAAGATAATATGTTTATGCTCATAATATTTCCCTAATTTTTGAGTAGTTTACAAATTTAGAAATTAGAGAAAGCAAGCTATAATGTAATTTGTTATTATGGTTGTTAAAACTCTTTCAAAATTGGTAGATGCTATGCACACAATTATAATCCACAAGCGAAATTAACATAGAACTAATTTAAGTGAGATTTCTTGCTCTTAAAACTAATCTCTAGTTTTATCAAAAGAAAATTGATAAAGAAGCAACATAATTAGATAATAATAGTTTGATATGCCATTACATAGATACGAAGTTGTTTTTGTTAGAAGAAATTTTACCTTTTAATATTAAATTTTTCTTTTCAACGTAAATAAAAATTTAATAAAATTTTAATATAAATATCAAATATCAAATAAAAAATTTAAAAAAAAAAACTAAAAAATGTGAATCGTGGACAAATGAGGGTAGGCTGGTTGGGGCCCAGAACTAGAACATTGTCACTTTAACTTAACAATTAACACAAGAAGTTTCGTAATACAATAAAAGACCTTCTTATAATGGGTCATTATAATGTTATTAACTTATCTTTATGATATAGAACTTTTAAAAAGAAAAAATAATCACGGATATAATTGCTTATTTATTGTTAAATTGTTCGGAGATAGCATATTTTTAATAAAATATTGTTAATTGATTACTTAAATTTTATTATTTAGCTATAAAATGTAATTGTGGCTAATTCAAGTGTTTTTAGGAACTAGTGATTACCCTCCCTTGTTGCTTAGTTCCTTTGTTTTTTCCAATATCATTAATAGAGCTCGATTGTGACAAGTTATTTTTGTCAATACTTGGAAGAAGAATGTACTTCATTCGTTCATTTTTATTTGTCATGTTAAATTTTTTATAATTAATTTAATTAATTTTTAAAGTTAAATTAGATTGTATTAATTCGATATTTTGAATAAAAAATTTAAATATTCAAAAGTTATATGAAAAGTACTATAAAGTGCGAATTTTTGCATATCAATCTGATTAAAAAATACATTTTAAAATATTAGTAAAAATTCTTATAGTTGACTCAAAAAATAGAATCTATGACAAACAATAACGAACGAAGGGAGTAACAAAAGAGTCTATTTATGAATATTAGAATAAAAAATGAAAAATTATAATGGACAATTATATCCTCATTTAATTAGACAAAATATTTATATATCTTAGAAATGAAAGCGATTTAACCACACACAAAAAATAAGAAGGAATATGTCAAACACAAATGTTCAGATTTAGAGATTATATCTTAATATTTAGATGTGTATTTTGATCAAAACATCAATTCTTAATGTAAATTTTCAGACCTCTTAATCTTAATGGAAACAAATGAGACCGTAATAATCCAATCTATAAGTATAGGGTTGTTACTATATAGTTCACATCGATTCATTTTCTTTTATTTCCTACTTAATCACGATTTATTATCTATAATAAAATTAGTTATAACGCAAAATAACAGATACTCGATAACTCATTGAGGCCCGTTTTTCATGAGCTATAGAGTGGTATAGACATATAATGGTTACTGCGCCGAAACAAGAAAATAAATACGCCTTAGTACTTGCCAAGCAAGGAAGGGGAAGATGATGACTTGCTTCATTTTCTAAATTTCCAAATTGTAGGTTGACATATTGACTTTTTGGGACCCAATTTGTTGGAACCAAATTTAGGGGATGTATTACTTCGTCAATTTTTTTATTTTTTTTTTATGAAAATAAAATTTAGAACTAAAAAGTGTCACAGAAGTGATGTGTAAAAGATTTTTAAAAATAAAAGTATGACAAATAAATTTAAACGAAAAAATTATCTGAATTGGTAATTTATTTGTTTTAATTTGTTGCTCTATTTTGACTAAATATAAATTTTCAAAAAAATAAAAGAATTTTTAATTATTTAATTTTAAACTAGAAATATGTATTAAAATTTATTTTGAATCCTAATGAGATGAAAAATAATACTTTAATTAAAATAAATGGAGTAATAATTTTTATCCAAACATATATTGCGTTCGTTTTAATTTACTTGATAAGTACTATTTAATTTGACACAAAATTTTAAGAATAAAAGAAAAACTTATGAAATTTATGATCTAAACAACTCATATAATATTTATGTTGTTATAAACGTAAATGTGTTACTTAAGTTGAGACAGAAAAGTAATCCCTTCGTCTAGCAATAGTTATCCACTATATTATTTTGGAATGTCAACAATTACACTTAATTTCTATTTTATTTTTATCATTATTTATAGTCAATTTTTTGTTACATTTTTCAAGATATTATATTTATTATATTTAAACGTTGATATAATAAAATCATCTTTTTTTTATATATATATTTTCTTAAAAAACGTACCAAGTCAACAACCATTTTATGTGGATTCTTAGAATGAAAAGTAAGTCAACTTCATTAACTTACGGAGTTTGGAGGATGAATGAATCATTCTTCTTCAACACGCGTTATTTCAAATAAATAGTTATCTTACAACTCTATAAATACCCAATAATAATACACAAGTATTTCTCACTACAATTTCTCAGCATTTCAAATATTCCTCTCTTTTACACTCTCTGTCTACTCAATTATACTCCTATCCAAAATCCAATTCCCCAATCAAACAAACAAAAATGAAGGTATACAAATTAATTTAATATAATTTTTAATTTTTTGTAATTATATGATTCAACTCTTTTATTAATGTTTGTTTAATTTTTGCAGCAAAAGATTGTTATTAGACTATCTTTGAATGGAAATGAACAGAAATATCGAACCAAGGCCTTTAAAATTGCTGTTTCTCAATCAGGTAATTTCAATCAACTGTGTCGAATAAATTCTCATATTGATGATAATTATATTTAAAAAAATCGTGCTGATTTTGGCTTATGTATTGGGTTTTTTTTTTTTAGGTGTGGAGTCAGCAGCTATAACAGGGGACGGAAAAAATCAACTCGAAGTTGTGGGAGAAGTAGATGCTGCGACTCTAACGAGCTTATTGAGGAAGAATTTGGGTAAGGCGGATTTGGTTAGCGTAGGCCCGGCTGGTGGTGGCCCTGCAGCTGCAGCTACAGCTCCAGCCGTAGCTGCAGCTGCGATGGTTCAATCGCAACCGGGCTCATACTATTATGCCTATCCGTCTTATCAATACCCAGTTTACCAAGTTACAGATTCCTATGGTGAATCCAATTGTTCCATTATGTGAACGTCAATTTTCGATTGCCCATGGAAAACAGAGTGTATAATATTAGAACAGAGGGATTCGTTAGAATTAACTGTATTCACGATCAAATATTTATTGATATGTTAATAGATACATAGAATCTGAGTAAAAATTATTTAGTTCACGTGAACCTGCTGATACTAAGTTTGGTTCCCTGTCCAGAGAGCTTAATGGACTATCTAGTAGATGAAGAGTTTTGGTTTTCTTCTCTATTTTTTTTCCCTATATGTTTGGGTCTTTGTAAATGCCTTTCAAATATTAAAATGTATGATTTTTTCGTATAATTGGATAATTTGTGAGATTGTATCTGTGTTCTTGAATTTAGTATTTTTAAGACATTAGCTCATAGCTTTAAATTTATATAATGTTTAATTACGATAATAAAAATAATTTCTAGTGATATTAAATATTTTTAATATTAATAAAAAACATTAAATTCTTTTTTAATATTAATTAAATATCATTAAAACCAATCGCTAATTTTTACGAAAAGAAAAGGAAGCGACATAAAAATAAAGACAATAACAATTCAATATGAAATTAAATACTGTATTAAATGAAAACTCAGAAAAATACAAGTGATTGACTGACTTGAAAGGGGCCAAGAACTAGAACCATCCTTTTTCTCAGTTCAACTAACTTAAACAAGTTTCCTATCATCTTCCTTTTTTTCGTTTTATTTTAATTTATGTGACATATTTTTTTAAATTTATTTTTAAATAATTACATGAGGAAATTAAAAAAATTTAAATAAGACAAAGACAGTCAAATAAACTTTATATTGAGAAGAAAATATAAGCACGTATTTGGTGTTAGTTCCATCCTTGTCTATCAAATATTCAAACACAATTAGTCCCTTTATCCTGTTTAATTCGTCTTAAAAAAGAAATATTTTTTTATTAAATAAAATTTAATTTTATTATACTTTATATAATATTTTAAATTGACTTGGCGCATGGTTGCCTTAATTATAACTTGTTGGTCCAACATAACATAAAGAAAGTAATAGTATTACTTTTTTTTCGTGTGATTAAAATATTACTCATAGTTTAAATAAACGAGTTAATGAGACATCTTTATACGTGAGCCATCTTGTGGACGAAATAACAACGATTTTTTTATTGTAATATTAATTATACACACTAATAAAAAAATACTAAAATATTTATTAATATTAATTGATTGACATTAAATTTATTAATATTGATATAAATTTTAGATACATATATAAACAGTATCAATTACAATTAAAAATATATATTTAACAATAATTTAGCTATTATAATTTTAAAAAAACAGTTGGTATAATTAACCAGAAAATGTATCATACAACAAAGGGAAATGAATTAGTTATAATTTATAAATACTCGATCTTAAGAATGTACACATATTCCCAAATCCCAACACTTCGAATTCTTTATCTCGATTAATTTTCCTTTAAGCATCAAAGCCCATAAAATGAAGGTATACGTAGTATGATTAGGTTTTTTTTTTTTATGATACTAGCCGAAACACATCTGAATTATTAATTTTTCTATGTATTTTACATTTTAACGATTTATTATTTTATTTTTTATTTGAAATCTCAAACTAACATCTTCTATATTTTAAAATACGTTTGTATTGTCAATTGTTTTTTTTTTCTATTTGAAATATCAACACCGTACATTGATTTGAGTAGAAAAATAAAAAAAATAATAGTTACATAAATGGTACTAGCTCGTATAATAGTTTAATTTAGTAGAAATTTGTCTTTTACCATTTATCACTTTTTTGTTGTTGTCATTCTAATACCTAAGCAATTACAATTTCTAATTATCTTTGTTATACTCATGTGGTACTGTTTTGATTATACGTATGTTTTTTAAATTTGGGTTGCAAAATGTAGTTATTAGTTCTAGAGTACCAAATTAGATGAGTAGTTAGCTATTACTAAGTGTGAAATAACATTATTGAAATTTTTAACCAAATATTTAACATCATATTCATGTGATGTGTCACGTTATTTTCTTTTTCTTTATAAAAAATCGAAAACAATGCAAAAACTTATTCACATCGACCCATCTAATAATGTTTTCTATATATTTAAGTCGCAAGTGTTTTCATGTACTGTTTTTCCTAGTTCATTAATTGTAGCTACGTACGTGATTCTAACATATATGACATTGTTTGATACGTAGAATGTAATAGAGAAAATAATATATACATATTTAGTTATATAATGCATTCAATATTACAACATGTATAGTTAATATTTTAATACATTAAATCAAACAACGAGTAAAAAAAAAGGACATCATAAATAACAATATCATTGTTAATCACAACATTACTAATACACCTCATTTATTAATATTATTATGAATTATAGCAAACGAGCCATAGGAGAAACAATCAAGTTAACACATTTAATTATGAGAAAAATCCTAATTAACTAAAATTATTGCACGAGAGCCATCCCATTTAGATGAAATATTAGACGATATTTCCTTAAATGAAACACTAATTTATTAAAAAGTCATCTTCATGACGAAGAGAGACGATAGACATGATGAATTATTTTTCTCCATTAGTAAAGTTATCGCACTATAACAAAAATAACTTTTAACAATAATAAGTAAACATATTAATAGTGTTAAATTTTTTACTGACACTAGTTAAGCGTCATTAGATTTAATTTCTCTTAAGTCTTTAGAGGCTTATACAAAGAGTGTTAATTGCCGCTAAAAATAAATATTTAGCAACAATTACTAATTGATTGCTGATAAAACTTATTATTTTTATGTAATGTGGTTCTGTCAATAGCTTTGATACAAATTTTGAATAATATAAACATTCATAAGACTATAATATTCTTAATTTTAGGTGTCTAAATTAAAAAAAAATTTGTAAAGTTTTAGCATCTACGTATATATATTTAGTCATATATATATTAGAATTATTGACCAAACTAAGCTATTATATAAAGTAATTCACAAAAATAATATGTTTTTTAAAAATTTTACAAAACTAGTATAAACGTATTTCACAGTAACGTTTTAGGGTATATTTTATTTTTAAAAAATTGACGGCGTCAGATTGATATACGTTACTATGAGTAACGTTTTACTCCTGAAACGTTACTTTGAGTAACGTCTTACTCTTAAAATGTTACTTACAGTAAGGTTTTAGGAGTAAAACGTTACTCAAAAAAACGTTTTAGGAGTAAAACGTTACTCACAGTAACGTATATCAACCTAACGCTGTTAGTTTTTAAAAATTGAAATATACCTTAAAACGTTACTGTGATATACATTTATAGTAGTTTTGTAAAATTTTGAAAAAATATATTACTTTAATAAATTATTTTATATAATACTTAGTTTGGTAAAAAATTCTATATATTATGAAGAGGAGGTAAGTGGATACCCATACACGCAAAGCCCATGGTTTGATTTGATAAGCTCGTAGACTTAATTTAGCGATTTGTGATTGCTTAGCGATTACTTTTCTCTTCCTAATGTCATTAATAATTGAATAATTATATCTAACAATTTATTAAAAGCGTTACTTTGTAATAAACTCTTTATTAATATATAATTTATATTTATGGGGCTTCATTATTAGTTACGACTTAGGAACAATGGACGACAAAATCAACATCCTCTACGACCTCCCAATAATTTCGAAGATTACTTCACATTTAATTTATTAAATTCACTGAAATTTGTCGACAAAAAAAAGAACATTATTTTCCATCTGAACACACCTCTAGAATACTTTACATAGAAGAAATATATTTATTTTATGTGAGCCCTACGGTCTTTTTATTTGTTTTTTTTTTTTTAATTTTAAGAAAAAATGACAAGCCTCCCTCATTTCATTAATACTTTCATTTAAATTATAAAATAAATATAAAGGCATAATAAGCTTAACCATGATTAACTACTTTGTCTTTCATCCATAATCATTTAACAAAAAAAAATTGAAAAGATGGTAAGTGAAAATGTGGGATGATAACATTTTTTTTCCCTCGGTTATACGTAAATTTTATTTTGTCTATGTGAAATAATACCAATCAACATATATTTGACCTTCAAATAATTAAAATATGTTATTTTTGGTCTCTTTGTATCAGATGTGTTTAATTTAAACTATTTTGAGAAATGCATTAGTACGTCAGAATTATTTTTTAAGATCTAAATTCTAAACATCAATTTATAAGGATAATATCATAAAATAACCATGTGAAGCATTATAATAAATATGTTATGTTTAAATATAAGAAGTAAAAGTAAACAAAAACGGAAGCTAATTATACTCTAGTTTGTAATTTAGCAAACTACTTCAGTTGACATTTCCCCAAGTATTGCGTCTAAATTAATTTTCACTTACTACAATGACTTTTTATTTTTTGAAGATTATTGCAAGGAAGATGACTAATTAATTTTCTGTATATTAAAACCATAAGGGTGATTGACTACTTATTTAACTTTTCTGGTACCCAAAATTTAGCTTGTCCGTTACCTATTAATATGACAATTAAGTCATATACATGACGTAAATATAATATAGCTTATCCTTAATATTATATTCTCATAAATAGTTTTTATTATTTTTTAAGTCGAGTATAATTTTTTTAATCGTAATTTCTAGGATTTGATGGGATGAATTTCCTGAATTTTCTCGTGTTGAATATCCTTTTTTTCACAATTTTCCTCAAATATAACTAGCAAAGTTTATTTAATTATTTGACTCATTAAAACTGCTCAAGAGTACATATTAAGAAACTTCTATGAATTTATCCAAAATATAATTGATCATTTTTGTGTAGCAATTTTTTTTTTTTTTTTTTGGGGGGGGGGGGTTCTTAAATACGTGTTTTTTTCATCTATAAATACTCCAAATTCATAAATTGTCGATCACCAAAGCCAATTTCTCATCATTTCAAGAACTATAAATCTTTCTCTACTAAATTAGTACTATATTGTAAAACAAGTTTTCCATCAAAGACTAGCAAAAATGAAAGTATGCATGTCTTAATTATTAAATATACTTAATTTAGTTTAACTATTAATTAATTAGCTCTAATTCTTATATGTGTGGTATTAGTTGAATTGTGATTACTTATATAATTTCATTTAATTAAATTGGACAGCAAAGGGTGATTATCAAATTATTCATTGATAGGAATAATCGGAAATCTCGGACAAAGGCCTTCAAAATTGCTGTTTCTCAACCAGGTATTTATTCGTCTCTGTTCGATTTCTTGATTTTAATTATTCAAATCTAAAATATGTGAAACTCAATTTCTTATATTAATTTTATCGTGAGTGAATAAAATAAATTAGCTCATGAAAATATAATTCACACGTCATCATTCCTAGGTTTAGGCAAGTTGAGGCGCGGATCAATTGTTGAGCTTTGAATTGGGCCAAATACTTAAGTGTAAATTACATAAATACCATAGTGTTAAAATGAAATTATAATCTATTCCTAATAAGTTCCTAATAATATTAATCCCTTAAAATTAAAGAAATCAGATACAATAATTGAAGCTCGAATACATAAAAAACTAGCTATGTTACGTAATATATAGCTCGGATACATTAATATACAACTCGAATACATTGAAGAAATAAAGTTTTTTAAAATTTTTTTAAAAGTAATAACGAATAATGAAAATAAGTGAAACAAAAGGTATGTATTCCTGTATGTCCAATATTTAATACAAGTACGCAAAATTTTGGACAAAAATTATTTTCGATACCTTAGGTATCTCCCTGACAAAGAAATATAAAGTTTTATATTTCTTTTTCTTTTGATAAATACCACTTATTTATTTATCATATTTTGATCTAGTTCATTTCAATTTACATAACTATAAAAATTAATAAGAACCCATTCATTTATTAATTTTTATTCCTCTACTGCGTTTCAGTTTCAGTACAACTCGTTCATTTAGTAACATAATTTTATACTTATAGGTGTGGAATCAGCAGCTATAAAGGAAGGTGAAGATTTCGAATTAGAAGTAGTGGGAGAGCACATTGACGCAGTAGTTCTTACTAACTGCCTCAGGAAGAAATTGGGCCACGCTCAGCTACTGAGCGTGAGCCCTGTTGTCGTTGTTGCTGACAACGACAACGTGGGAGGGGGCACAGATGCAAATCCACAAACCCATAGTTACCCATATTTTGGGGTACCTCAATACCAAGTATATGAAGTTAGCGACCCGAACCCGGAATGTTGCTCCATAATGTGAAGTATTAATTACTTTGATTATATTGCATGAAATGTAACGATCTGTATATCGGAGCAAATTAATGGATCGATGATTGGTTGTTTTTCGATTTCATTTTGCAAATTTCTGTTTTGAGAGAGATTATTGAAAACACCTCTAATTTCGATATGAATTATTAGTTTCATTTTTGAACTATTGACAGTATTAAAAGTACTCATTTACTTGACTAACTAAACTTAAATACACCTCCATCTTGCAACATAATGAAATACACCTCTAAACACCTCTCTCGACTCTTTATTAAGAGTTTCATGTTTCTACAAATTTGAGACTATTTGTTATGTCATGAGACAGATCGAGGGTGTATCTAAGTTTATTTAGTCAAGTCGAGAGATATTTTCAATGTGTCAACAGTTTGAGAATAAAAATAATAATTTGCATTAAGTTAGAATAGTATTTTCAACAATTTCTCTTTTCCATTTTTGTTCCTTTTTGGATGATCATTTATAGTGTTAAACTTTTTGGAAGTAGTCGACGATCATACTACTGCTAAATTAAAGAAAATGTTGATACTTTAAAGTATATTAGTGCTTTAGTAATGCATGCTTTTTAGACATGATTAATTTGATGTTGAGGGTTTTTTGTTTTAACATGTGGATTGGTTTTTTAAGGCACTGTTTGAAGATGCTATATGAAATCATGAAATAAAATTAAATTGATGTGATTTGAAGTTTTCTTTGAGCATGCAATTAAAATTTTACAAAATAATGAAATATTTTTTTTCACAAACATATAATTAGAACGTGAAAAGTTGTGAATACTATCAAAATCTTATCAATTCATCTTACCAAATAAATAAATTATAGTTCAAAAACAACAAAAAAAATAAAAATAGTACCAAAAATAGTAAAACTATGAGATGCATAATAAGAAAAGAAGCATTTCAGACTAGAAATCATACAAATAGAACTTGCAAAAAACAAAAATCACAACAGGTAATCGAACGATCCACTAGCTAGATCATCATTATCTCTGATCTAGAGACCACATCTTATTATATATATAAGTTATTAATTTTATTTCATACTTTTAATTTGTAGAAGGAAATTCGTTGAATATTTACAAATCATTAATTTATAACTCAATAACTTTATAAAATTAAAATTATGAACTCATAAACTTTAAATTTTGACTCCGTCTCTCTTTTCAACTAAATATTTTTGTTCTCCAATGTTCCAACAATCAAACTTTGTATGTCAAATATTTGACGGAAATCAAAAGTTCCTCAATTTTGTCAAAATTAAATGATCAAATATATTCAAGAAACTATTTGACCCTTACCACACAATTACGAGATTGTTTTTGTTATTTTCATTGACATAACATAATTATTTTGATGTAAACGTCGAAAAAATAATATTTTTTCATGAAACTAGATAAGTAATTATCCTTTCATTTTATGTTTGATAAATAAATTTTTTTTGGTTGTTTTAATAAAATTTTATCAATTTCCATTTTTTTCTTTAAATTTATAGAAAATTAATTTGACTTTATCCATACAATTCTCGTAAAATAGAAAGTTACGGCAATAAGTGAGAAATAAAGAATTAATAAAGCCGCAATACTGGGAAAATATTTTGTAGACACGGCCAAATGAAATTACTCGATAATTTACAATAAGCTTCTTTCTGATTTCCTATAGTAGCAATAAACTCTTTCTGTATCCGTTTTTATATTAGTTTTCATATTTTATTTATCGAAAATTAATCTGAATAATTTTTTGAGCTAGTTAAATTAAATTAATTAATTTTAACTATTATGATTCAGATATTTAAAAATTATATAAGATATACTATAAAAATATAAGTTGACAAAATTGTTGAAAATATATGTCTTAAAATATTTATTGAATTTCATGTAATTTAACACTCAAAAACTATATATGACCAGTATTTTTTTTCAGTTTATTTACTTTTTCCTTATCTATTAGTTTGAAAAATATTTTTTTATTTTAACCGATTAGTTTTAATATATAAGGAAAAAATATATTTTTTTTTTTTTACTCAACTTATTTTTCAAATTATTTTTAATACTAAACATTAATTAATTATAGTTTTGACGTGATAAAAATTTAAAATTGACAAATAAAAGTGAATGAAGAACGTATATATCATCTCTAAAAAAACTTTTGCTAGGTCATAATTCTCGAGTAATGACAAAGTATTAAATCATAATTAATTAATTTTATTCTGATATTTTTATATATAATAGTTATAAAAAGGCATTAAAAATTAGTGTTGCTATTTCTTCTTCTTCTTCTTTTCTTTTAGGTTATAGACAAATTAAGTCAATAATCAACTAGTTAATTCAATAAATTACATGTACTAGAATGTTCGAAATTATTAGAAGGATGTAGCTTTCAAAGACTATTGGCGGTGATAAAAGGACGGAGGCAATTTGAATAAATAAATAAAGCAAAAATTACGCAAATTTTGTAGTGTTACTGAAATTTTTTTTAGATTTAATGAAATTTTATTTTTATTCTTTTTTAAATTATTAAACTTATTTAAAATTAAAGGAGATATATCATTCAACGTCTCAACATCGCGTTCTAATACATCACGTCTCGATATATTGCCTTCCGATATATTATCTTTGTGAATATAAGACACAGTTGTCCTGATACATCTCTCAATGTGCGATACAATATATTATGTTCCGGTACATTACATTTATTAATACAAGAGACACCTATTCAATATATTACTTTTGTTATACAAGACACAATCGATACATCACGTAAGAGGGATATATCCAAAAATAGAAGATAGAATAAGAAAAAAAGAAAGAAGATAGAATAAGACAAATATAATTTTTACAATATTTTTCAAAAAATAGAAAATTTAAGAAAATATGATTAAGATAAATTATATATTCAGATCACTTTTTCACATATATATATAGGTGTATTGTATCATAAATACTAAATAACAGTTGAAAAAGAATGAACAAAAATATATAAACAAATTTTAAGTTAAGGCGCAGATTTTTCGCTTTTTTTTTAAAGAGATTCAAGTTCACTGTCCATAATCTACACCGATCCAACAGTATCATCATTGAATTATCACTCCAGGATACAATAGCCCAACGACGTCGTACAACGCAAGCAACTCTGAATGTAGTTGAAGAGTTCAAAGCCCCACATAAAAACACCTTCCTTAAACATATGAATATTCTCCTTTGTATAGTGACTATACTTCAAGATTTGAAATATTTTCTTTGTTTGAACTCTCTCTCTCACTGCACTTACTCAATATACACAATATAATATTTTTCATCTTTGCTTCCACTCTTTCTCTTGTGTATTTCTTTTTTATATTCAACCCAAAATAAGATCACATTAAAGATGAGGATAATGGTTGTAAATTGGATAAGTGAATGACCTGTAGGTTATATAGGTTATAAGTATAAAGAACGTAGAATAATGGATAAAATGAAGACTTGATGGTCACATAATGCTAAAACTAATGATAAGTTTCTTTCACAATTGATGAGAGTAAAGAGGCACAAATATAATGTCCAATATATAAAGAAAATATTTTTTTTTTAAAAAAAACAACAAAAACATTTGTTATTTTTTATAAAAGTTTTGAGCTTAAATTTCCTTTATTTGCAAAGGTTTCCATAGGCCCAACGACCATAAGGGAGTTTTTTAGTGGGCCGTGCTACTCGAAGAGAGTAAAGAATCTTTTGCAATTTTGGCTTTATTTCAGTATTTTTATGCTACTGCTCGATTTGTGATTTGCTTAACTTGAATCGAGGATTAATAAAAGATAATATATATCTATCTATCTTGTAAAGGATTAAAGCGTATTATTCTTTATAGACTTATTTATAAAATTATACTAAATATTGTTATTGATATTGAAGTTCTATTTAGACATATATTTTACTTGGAAACATTTTAAAATATAGTGGTTGGAAGAAAATTTTCACCTAAATCAGTTTGAAAACTAGATACATTTTTCTCCAAAAACTAATCACATTTCATGGACAAATACCATTTTATTGAAAAAATATTTTTAATATTTATGATCAAACGAAAACTAAATGAACAGTCACATGGAAAACAGACTTTCTCTACATAGTGGTCTTAGCTTTGAATTTTGATCAATCATGGAGCTATTTTTTTTTAATTTACACTATGGATCATAGGCTATATACACATGATATTAAAAAGAAGATTTTTTCTTTTTTGAAATTTGTGATTTAAGCGTATCACGGCTGTTTAAATAGTTATAAGTCTTTATTAATATTAGTATTTATTGCCGCTAAAAGTCAATTTCAAACTTGTTGAGTCACATATAATTCATTTTTATTCATTAGTTACTGTGTTCTAGAGAATTATTTGTAATAATATAAGTAAATATCTTTAACACATATTTAGAATTTAAACTATATTTATTGAGTTATGACGAATTTGTAGCTTAAATTATAAACAAATTAGCAAACCCACCGGCACGCTAATTAGTTGAAGAATTTGATCAACAGTGAACATGGCATTGCATGTGTCCAATACTGCAGTGGAATAACGTTGAGTATTTTAATTTTTTTTTCGCTTTAATTTATATGATATAGTTTTTAGAGTTTAAGTTAATTTTCGTATATATTAATCATGCACTCTTTAATTTTTGAAAAAAAAAATAATTTACATATTTAAAAGCTAATTATGAAATACTATAAGCCATAATAATTAAAAATTCAAAATATACTTAAAAACATACAAATAAATCGCGATAAAAAATTGTTATTAAATTTTATATATATGATAGGCGGAGTTTCGTTGGGGATATATATATTAAGGCAACGTGGTAAGATACCTTAATTATATCTCGTTAATTAATTTAGTGTTGACTAATTAGAAAAAAAAAGTGTGGACTGATTAGAGAATATTGATTCATTCTCAATCTATTTTAAAAGGTTAATTCGATGTGGTTGTGTCATTATTTGTTTTTAAAATCTATATTTATTATTTAATTATTTTATTTTATCTTTTACCTAAAATATTATAACTTTATCCTATACACTGTTTTTCTTAATAATATTGTAACATCACAATGATTACTAGTAATTAACTTTTGTATGTGTTATAGTGGGTAAGTATAGTCTCGAATCTAAGTCAATTTTTCTCAAATGATCAATCGATTGAAATTATTATTTGAAAATATATTTTCAAAATAACAAATAATAATTGAATGACCATTTAATAAATCAATTCACGCTATTGTTCAGGAAGAGGACATGAGCCAGTGAAACTGTCAAAAACAAAATTGTATACTTATGTATATCATGGAAGTGTCAACTTCAATAGTTTTACTGTATATCATGTGTGTATCTGTTTTTATTTGAACATTTTGGTTATTTTCAGAATTAGTCAGAACTGTCACATTTTGAGAAAAATTGTCGAAATATTTTTCTTTACTTAGACTTTTTCAATTTAACGTTTTATTGTATACTAAAAATGAAAGCAGAAATTAGAAAAGTTTTATCGAATCTAACACAATATGTCTACATTGAGAATTGAAGTTCCATTTTGATGACATTTAATTTACCAATAATTTATAACAATGAAAATGAAGTTATACAAAATTGGTTCATAAATAACTTGTATATATAGAAGGCGTATACATCCTATTTTAACGAAAGTGAAATAAAGGGTCAGCAACTAGAGTTTAATGTTATTTGGGCCAAATTACAAGTTTGATAACTCTAAGCTTGGGTGAAAAAAAAATAAAAAAGTTAACTCTAAACTTCCTTTCATTTCATTATGTACTAGTTTTAAGGACAAACAACATAAATTTCACTAAACTAAGTTTAATTAGTATGTGTTTTTCTGTTAATTTTTGAAATTGTTATTCGTGTTGGATTTCGATCCCCTGATATATGGATATGATGTGTCCAAATACATATATCATATATATATAGGGATTAAAATTAGGTGTAATATGTTCCGAATAGGATTTACATGTATTTGAGATACACTAAGACTCTCTCGCTCACTTCTCTCCTTTACTGCTTGCCTCTCTCATATCTTACTCATCTACTACTCGATCTCCATATCTCACTCACCTCTCTATTCTCTTGTTGACCTCTCTCCCTCTCTTGTTCACCTTTTTCCAATATGAATTTGTATATCAGAATGCATCTTGAATAAATCTAATATCCCAGATATATGTACCTAGAACGATTCGCATGCACCTGATATACACAGTATTTCTACCTTTCTCCTTATGTCTCAGTATTTTACAGTGTATCTGATTGGAAAAATACATGTATATACACTATGTAGATCAACAAAGAGTGTTAAAACTTTTACCGACATTAGTTAATAGTCATTGAATCCAATATCATTATAGACTTTAGGGACATTTACAACGAGTATTTAATGTCTCTAAAAAGACATATTTAGTGATAATTAAGCTATTGTCATTAATTAAATTACCAATAAAATCATTTTTAATGTAATGATAAGTATATCTTACATGAAATCTTGTATAAAATTATTACATAATGAGATAATATATAATTATTTTAAATTACATTTAAAATTAATAAATACAATAAAAAATATATTTATAATTAAATAAAAATTTCAATTATAATCTAGACTCGACCACTAATGCGGACATGGAAATTAGTTGAGCGGGCCATGTTCCAATCAATTTCTGAGTTACACCGCCGGAGTATCTCAAAATTAGCTGCTGTTTTCACACTTTGAGTTACAACTGTCAAGTTGATTGGTCAGCACTCACCAGACCTTACGGCGATAAAATATGACTGTAATTTTTATTTATTTACTTATCTTTTGATTATGGCAGATAAATCAATTCCAACGGGCTCTAACTTTTATTCCATCTAACTTTACAATGAATGTTATATACTTTTTTTTGTTTATTTCTATTTATCACTTATTTTTAAAAATAAATTCTCATTTTCTTTTATTATTTTTAACATAATAAAAATGATTTATTTTTTACTTTTAATATTAAATACTTATTTTTTTCAATTTCAAAACCTAATACTAAACATTATTTAATAAAGTTTGATAAAATACTTTACCGAATTAAATAATGCCAATTAAAAATGAACTGAGGAAAATTTTTATTTTACGCGTAATGATAAGTTATGCTAAGGTATAAAAAAAATGAATCGTGTACTTGTAAGTATTTTATATTACAACAATAAGTAATTCCGAGTCTTTAGATAACTCATTTTGGAGATAATTGAGTCAAAAATGGTTTTCCTAGTTCTATTTTATTGTCATTATCAGAATCAATAAAAAATGGCCAGTTAATTACAATCTAGAAGTAAAAAAGAAAGGGAAAATGAACTATATATCCTCTAGATTATTATCGAAATTTCAGAGTTGCACTTTAATTAAACTAAGATTTTATTATCCCCTACACTTACTTTTTCTATAATTTTGTCCACTTTTTTAGCTTACGTGGCATCCAAATATCTTTCGCGCGCCTCAGTTGTATGAAGTCACGGAGATTGCCACGTAAGACAAAAGGTGCACAAAATTATAAAAAAATTAATTCAGGAGAGTAATAAGACGTCAGTTTAATTAAGGTATGTCTCTGAAATTTCGATCATAGTGTAAGAAGAATACTTGTGTATTTTCCCATTAAAAAGAATAAAAAGTTCACTTGAAAAAACTATTTTTCTTTTTTTTTAAAAAAAAAAAACAACAACTAAAAAGAAGATTAAATTTTTTTTTGTCACTACTAGTATCTCTTTGGGTACATCTATTAGAAGAAAAACAAAGGCGGTCAAGCAGCCTCAATTATTTTTATACAATAAGTAATTTATCACTTCTTTCTCACTGGTCCCATAATATTCCATTTCATTTCATATTTACCAATAAAAGAAATGGCTTTATTCGAAGAATTTCAAGCACTAGTAATTAGCAAGTTTGGAAAAGAACTTCAAAAGATTAACATTAATGTTAAAATAGATTTGTATATTGATTAAATTTGGGAATTAAAATACATTAAAAGATTGCTTATACATTATTGCAAGTATGTAGACATAAACCATGAAAATCTTTGAATTTAAGCCATGCAATAAATGGATACATTTCCCACTAATAAAAAAAATTAAAATAAAATAAAGAGCAAGATTCATTTTATTTATTTTTTGTATAAAATAATTCATTGAAAGGTCAACTACAATACAAACTCTCAAAGAGTTCTCTTTAAATAGAAAGAGTATGTTATTGAGAGTGAAAGGACTAAAGAACATGAAGATTACAATGGGAGAAAACTTTGCTTCCTTATCTCTACTTTCTATTCTTTTTATGTGTTTGTTTAGTTCTACATTTGCCATAAAAAAGGTAATTTAATATCAAGTTCAATTTTTTTCATTTGTTACTATTGAGTTGGGAATAAAGTCTGCGTACAGTTTATACGATTATGTTGTTGTTGTTAATTTGTGAATGTGATTGGTGTGTAGTCATATGTGGTGTACATGGGAGCACATTCACATGGAAAAGAAGTTTCATCTATTGATTATGGTAATGTAAGAGATTCACATCATGAGTTTCTTGGATCATACTTAGGAGGAAGGTAATTAAATAATACTTAATTATGTATTACTTTTAATTAAGTCATATTTTGCTTTATCTTACATGTTTGATAATCTCATAACAGCAATGAGAAAGCAAAGGAAGCAATTTTCTACTCTTATACTAGACACATCAATGGCTTTTCTGCTATGCTTGAAGATGAAGAAGCAATAGAAATTTCAAGTAAGTGATTTGGGGGTATTTTGGTCTTTTGTGTCATGTTGTATTTGCCTTTTGTTTCAGATTCATGTCAAGTAGGGCCCATTACTAAGGCTAAAGCTCGAATTCGAACACTCTATACCTATTGTCTACTGGTCAAGAAAGTTTGCTAATTCAGATTCAACTCATATAAGACTTGTTAAGTTTTTATGAATATTACTTTAGACATCTGATTAAGCGGAAAAATTATACGTTGTTAATACGAATTTTTTTTTCTTCAGAGCATCCACAAGTAGTATCAGTATTTGAAAACAGGGGAAGAAAATTACACACAACAAGATCATGGAGCTTTTTGGGGTTAGAGAATAATGATGGAGTTATTCCTTCAAGTTCATTATGGAAAAAGGCAAGATTTGGAGAAGATAGTATCATTGGCAATCTTGATACTGGTACTTTTTAAATATGTTGTGTTTGATTAATCAATTTGTGAATCAGTATTATCATCGTAATTTATGTTTGATAAAATTCTAAAATACTTATAAAAAGCTTGTAATTTATGTTCGATAAAATTCTAAAATATTTATAAAAAGCTTGGTCAAACAGACTATAGTTAGTTTCCGTTTTAGTCTAACAAATAGGCATGTGAAGAAAATTGAGGTTGCAATAAATAGAGCCTTAGATCATTGACTTTGTTTGATGTAAAGATGTGTTGTTTTGTGATCCCATAATTATGATAAAGTCTTTGTTAGAAGTTTGTGTGATTTGATCTTGATAACAATAAACCATACAGTAGTTGAATTAAATATTAATATTTCAAGATCTCATTAATCTTGGCCAACCCATTTTCACATATACCAAAATATATTTATCTATTTGATAGAAGGTTCTTTTATCAACAATTTCTGCACCTTTGAGTAGTTGAAAGAGTAAACATTGGAGAAGTAGATTATTTTATTCACAATTAATTAGTATGCTTTTGGGTTGGTGGGGTCAATTAAAGTCTAATATTTCATGTAGAATTATAATTAAATAATTCTAATTTTCTGAAAATCAATGTCTATTTTTCTTTATGTGTAGAAGTTCAATTCCTACATTTATTTGATAAATAATGTGGTTCAATAATTCATATAGCTTGTGTTGTCCTATCATACCCAAAAAAAAATCTACATTACAGTGGACAACCACAGGAGTTTAATTATATCGTATATATACAGAGTATCAATTTCTTTACTGAAAATTCTGACCGGCGTTTGTGACGTGCTAATTGAAAGAAAAGAATAAGGTTCTGATGTACTTGCCTCAAAAGATGTATGTTTTTCATCCTTTCTTATTTGTCTTAAATTGGTCAACCTTTTGCAATTCACAATTCCAATACAACTTTTCCCCTTTTTGTATATGAATTTTGGACTTTAAAAAGAGTTGATGATGATTCATTTTTCTTTTGTAACATTATGACATTGTGGACCAGGTGCATGGCCTGAATCAGAAAGCTTTAGTGATGAAGGATATGGACCAATTCCATCAAAGTGGAGAGGAATTTGTCAAAGTGATTTTGATCCCACATTTCATTGTAATAGGTACTTGTATATCCCTATTTATGTCCACTTCTTTTTGCACCTTATCTCCACAGCTCAACAAACAGAATATTTTGCACTTTAGAACATTCACAACACTGACATTGTATCTCTTTCAACTTTAAACCATACAATTTTCATTACAACTTATCTGAATTAGAGTGTACACAGATCTTGTTCGTATCTTGTAAGATAAAGAAAAGATTGTTATCGATAAACCCTACTAAGGAAAACATGATGAGACTTTTTGAAATAACAACATTCAATACAATAAAATAATAAGTTAATCAAAGTATAAGAGATAATAGGTAGTAATAGAAATCGGAGGACAAGAAATTAGGAAGAAAATACTATTAACTTCTAGTAAGGAAGACTAAGAAGATAATGCTCAATTACCTACTAATCTTCTACTCGAATTTGTATCATCCATAACTTCATATCTAAGGTCATGTATTCGATAAGTAATAACTGTATCATGTCCTGTTTAACCACCTCTACCTCTAGTCCTCTACCTTTCATGAAACAATACATAGCAAACCTCTCAATCCTCCGCACTTGGACATGCGTGCATATCCTCTTCACATGTATGAATCATCTTACACTTGCTTCGCACATCTTGTCTGCGAATTTTATATCAGCCATAACCTCATATCTAAGGTCATCTATTTAGGATATGAATTCAACATTTTAGTATTTGAATGAAGATTTTGATTTTTTTAGTTATGTACATTTTCATTAAAGGAAGCTAATTGGAGCAAGGTATTTCAACAAAGGGTACGCTACACTAGCAGGATCGCTAAATTCAACCTTCAATACACCGCGAGACACTGATGGCCATGGTTCCCACACGTTGTCCACAGCCGGTGGAAACTTAGTTGAAGGATCAACTGTTTTCGGATATGGAAACGGGACAGCAAAGGGTGGATCACCAAAAGCAAGAGTAGCAGCTTACAAAGTTTGCTGGACTCCAATTTCAGGCAATGAGTGTTTCGATGCAGACATCTTGGCTGCATTTGATATGGCTATTCATGATGGCGTTGACGTCCTTTCTGTATCACTAGGAGGAGATGCAGTACCCTATGCCAATGACAGCATTGCTATCGGTTCGTTTCATGCTGTTAAGCATGGCATTGTTGTGGTTACCTCTGCTGGTAACTCTGGTCCTGCTGTTAGTACAGTATCAAACGTTGCACCTTGGGTCATTACTGTCGGTGCAAGCACTATGGATCGTCAGTTCCCTAGCTATGTAACACTCGGAAACAACAAGCGTTACAAGGTAGTAATATTCTTTTCCTTGAATAGTACATGTGACATTCTTAATTGATGAGTTGAACCTACTTGCTAGTACTATTTTTTCGCTCTGCTTCAGAAGATTTGAGTTTAATCAAACGGTATTTTGATAGGGAGAAAGCTTATCAGTTGAAGCATTGCCTAAAGGAAAGTTATTCCCAATCATTACTGCTGCTTCAGCAAAAGCTACTCATGCTACAACCTACGACGCGTAAGAAGAACAACCTTACTCCCCTAGTTCTCAACACAAACAAATTTTCGAGATTTTGCTTGGTTAACATTTACTTATGTTTTTTATGCAGGCAACTATGCAAAGCTGGTGCATTGGATCCTAAG
This sequence comes from Solanum pennellii, assembly GCF_001406875.1. NCBI lineage: Eukaryota > Viridiplantae > Streptophyta > Magnoliopsida > Solanales > Solanaceae > Solanum > Solanum pennellii. The sequence continues at coordinate 75,099,341 of NC_028643.1, read as the reverse complement.
AAGGTAAAGGGAACTATTTTAGTTTGCTTAAGAGGAGAAAATGCAAGAGTTGACAAGGGCCAACAAGCTGCTCTGGCTGGTGCAGTTGCAATGCTTCTAGCCAACGATTATGCATCGGGCAACGAAATTATTGCTGATCCTCACGTCTTACCTGCTACGCAAATTAGTTACACTGATGGACTTGATGTAATCGCTTATGTTAATTCAACAAGGTATATAAACAATTTATAGATGGATCTAACTTATATACACTGACTGTACTTAACTAAGTCGTTTCATTTCTTGTTAAAATGTTATAAGCAGGGCACCTACGGCTTTTATTACACATCCAACAACTCAATTGGGGACAAAGCCAGCCCCGGTGATGGCAGCATTTTCATCGATAGGGCCTAACACTGTTACACCACAGATTCTTAAGGTTTTACAATAAACTGAACATTGTTTGTCGTGATGTTATTAGTATTAGTACTACCATTTTTTGAGTTTTTTGTTTGGTATTATGTTTGCAGCCTGATATCACTGCTCCAGGAGTGAGCATAATCGCTGCCTTTACTGGCGCTCAAGGTCCTACAGAACAAGCTTTTGATAAACGTCGCGTTAAATTTAACTCTGTTTCAGGCACTTCTATGTCATGCCCTCATGTATCTGGTATTGTTGGTCTTTTAAAAACTCTCCATCCAACTTGGAGTCCTTCTGCTATCAAATCCGCAATTATGACAACTGGTGAGAGGCAAATAATAGACTTTCTCAATTACAAATGTGATCGTTCTGGTTCTGATACCATGTTGTTGTTTTTTCTCGTTATACAGCAAGAACACGAGACAATTCTGTAGAGCCAATGTTGAATGCTAGTTACATCAAAACAAGTCCATTTGCTTATGGAGCAGGGCACGTTAGGCCAAATCGCGCTATGGACCCTGGCTTGGTCTACGACTTGACAATCGATGATTATTTGAGTTTTCTATGTGCTCAAGGCTACAACGAAACTCAAATCAAGACGTTCACACTAGGCCCTTTCAAATGCCCTGATCCGATTAATTTCATTGACATGAATTTACCATCAATCACAGTGCCTAATCTGAATAGCTCTATCACAATTACAAGAACTTTGAAGAGTGTTGGATCTCCAGGTACGTATAAAGCGCGAATTCGACACCCCATTGGAATTTCTGCTGTTGTTGAGCCAAATAGTTTGGAATTCAAGAATATTAATGAGGAGAAATCGTTTAAGCTAACATTGAAGGTTAAAGGATCTAAGGCACCAAAAGATTATGTATTTGGACAATTAATTTGGTCTGATAATAAGCATTATGTTAGAAGTCCAATTGTAGTAAAATGTACCTAAGTAGATTTTTTAGATTTAAAGTAATTACTTACTGCTTAAGTTAATTGACTGATTTATTTTCTCTCATGTTCCACCAAAAAAAAAGAGAAAAATATATTGTGTAGTTCTTATTTATTAATGAAATTTTTTAGTTACAATTCAATTATATTTTGATTTTTAGTTATACTTCAAATTATGATTTGAAGATGACCAATTATTTATTGTGAAATGTTGTTTGAGTTGGTGTCAAGGTCGAGGGTCGGGTTTTAAGTTGGGTTTGAGAGTCAAGAGTCAAAGTCAGAATCAGAGTTGGAATCAGAAGTTGGGTGTTAAGAGTTGGTGCAACCGATCTGAGTCAAGTATCGAGTCAGGTTCGATTGTCAATAATCGAGTAGGGTCAGAATTGAAAGTCAGGTTTTGAATCAAGGTCAAGTCCCAAGTCTCGAATCTCATGTCAAGGTCAAATCTAAAATCTTTGAGTTGGGGTACAAAGTCGAGTCCCGTATCTAGTATTAATCCAGATTATACGTAATTCTAGAAAAATATTAACATTTCATACTAAACACATCCTATATGTTAACTTTAAACTTCACATTGTTTGCTTCAACTAACACTCAACAGATATATCTTAAGAGGGTCAATTACTATTAACGTAAACGTAATAACTATATACTACAATATAAATAAATAATTTCACTAAATCTGTCACAAATAATTGTTGTCCATTCAGTTATTATTGTAATATTAACTTGACGCTTATGAAGAAACTCGAGGATATGAGTCATGGATCTAACTCGATTAACACTTAAAACATATTATTATTTATCTTAAATATTCAAAATAACATAAACTAGAGGAATGAAGAATTAGACTGCAAATAAATTATTAGCATTTCTCCTTGAAATTATGTATACATACACAAAAAGAAAAGAAAAGAAAAAAGGAAATTCTGTTTTCTTTCTGTACTAGGGAAAACAGATATGTGAAGGAAGAGATATTCATAATTAAAGTATACTAATTAATGACATAGCATTGGAATTTTCTTCATAATTTGTTGCTAATCCACAGGCCTAAGTAGAATTTTTATGAAGTCTGATTGTTAAACCATTTTTGAACTCCACATATGGATAAGCAATGGGTTGTTCTCCTTCTTCTACTTCCCATCTACATATAAAAATATGTATCCATAATTTTAGCACAATTAAAAGATATAAATAGAACCCTAATGTATATGTTAGATTAAGAAAAAAAAACTAATCACAAATAGCTATTTTATCATAATCTATAATTGAGAAATAGTTATTGTCATAGAATTTCTAATTCAACAGTTGAAACTTTAGGATAGAGATACATGTACGATGTGATTATAAGATATAAAGGTGACAAAATCAGCTCATGAAATCATGATTCGCCTCAGTTTGGGTTGAATATTGAGATGTATATTTATTTGCTCAACCCTAAATTCGGGTTGATATCTAACCAAAATTGATCAATAAAAATTTGACAAGATATTTTCTAAAACACTTTATTTTTAAAATTTGATTTGTCATATCGATATAATTTTATTAGATACAAAAAAAATAATTAAATTTAATAGTAAGAATTGTGCATGTTGAAATTTGACCTGCATTTTAGTCAATTTCAGCCCAACTTATAATTTTTGAGCGAGACTACAACAATCAGTCTTACTTAGTTCATTTTAACCGTTCAAAGGAGCGTTGTTGTTTGCGAGGTCTTGATCATTTACATGGACCCACTTTTCATTCCATTTGTGGGAATTTTATGATCTATAAACCGTCCCTAACGAGCGATCGGCTCATGTTTGAGCACAGTCCAACTCAACTCATTTTAACTGTTCAAATTTAGTCTAACTCAATTTATTTTAACCGTTCAAATTCAGTCCAACTCACCTATTTATCACCTCTAATTGTATATATAGAATGACATCAATTAATTATATAAGAAATTCTTGTTAAAATAATCTCACAAACATAAATGAATTAAAAAATATTTAATTACCTGTATTTTTGTACAAGGTGGTGAAGGAAGAAGGCTACTTCAACCTTTGCAAGTTCAAATCCAGGACAACACCTTGATCCTCCCCCAAAAGGAGTCAACTTCTTGCTTATTTGCTCATCACTCTAAAAACATTTAATTATAATTCAAAAAAATAAATTAAAAAATAATAACATTCAAAAAAAAATCTATACATAGTTAATATAGACAATTTTATTTATACCATTAGATCATTCAAATTATACTAAAGCCTTGTTAAAATATGAAATTTATGATATTGAATAAATTTTATCAAAAACAATTTGTCTAACTCATATGTTGTGATTAAAATAAAGACAAGATAATGTGATTTAACGAATAAACATAACTTATTATGATAAATATATTTTTTATACTGACGATTTATATAAGTTAAACTCGAAGTGATATAATTACCTCCCATCTCCAAGGATTAAAGTGGAGTGCATTAGGATGAACTGATGGGTCCAAATGAACAGCACTGAATACTGGTAGGACCTTCCAACCCGCTGGAATCACATAATCTACAATTTTCACAATATTTAAAACATTATTATAAACATTAAAAAAATAAAATTAATTAATTGTGAAAAATGCAAAAAGCTTATGCATGCATTATTACATATGAACATTATTATTTTTAAAAAAATATAATATTTTGGAGCATTACAGGTCAAACACACATACAAACCTTTAAATTTGACATCTTTAAGTGCCTTTCGGTGCACAAATTTGACAACATTCCCATATCTTAAAGCTTCATTTATCACCTGTATAGATTAAATAACAATAAAATAAATTAAAGTTAAAGAAATAATTAAAAAATATTACTCAAATTATATTTCGTTTTTTTTTTATCTATTTAAATCATTAGAGGGCAAAAAATCAGATTTGCTCCCCTATTTATAGATCATCATTTCATTATTGAGGTATCGATAAACAATTAGTTTCAAAACAAACATAGATAATTTGAGATGAGGAGAACAATAATAATATTGCTTGTCGTTTCTTAAAAAATATTTATTATCCTAAAAAAATTCTCTAAAAATATTTTTAAAAATATAAAAATAATTTGAGACGGACGAAATATAATATTTTTGTAATGATTGTAGTCAGCTTATTCTCACAACCTTTTGAGTGAAGTCCATCTTTTGGTAATCTTCCCAATTCAATAACTCCTTTTCCTTCGTACTTCGTATGTTATCATGCTCTTCCTACATCATTTATATAATTAATAAAATAAAGTATAGAAACTTTATATAAAAAAAAAAAAAACGTCAAAAATATAATGATTATTAAAAAAGAAAAACAATATAATACTACTCTATGTAACTTTTTGATACTAGTATTTAATTTAATAGTCTTTGATTTCAAGAGAACATGTATAAACTATAGTTAATTTAGGTACACAATTATGGATGGAATAACCACTAAAAATATATATTTAACGGTAATTGCTAATTAATTACCGTTAAAGCTCATTTTTGATGTAGTAACATATTTCGCTAAATTTCTGACTCTATCACTATACACAACACTTCTAACAAAAATGATCAAATATTTTGAAACAAATTTAATTTTTCACGATGATAACGAGTAATAATATTACCTTGAGTCGATCGAAAGCAGTTTGTGATTGACCAATAAAAAAGACAACCATAGCCATAAGGAGAGAAGTGGTCTCATAACCACCAAGTAAAGAATCAAGAACAAAGCTAACTTTTTCCTCTTCAGATAAGGTATCAACACAAAGAAGTATCTCTAGAAAATCATTTTTTTTACTATCACCATCAACAACATGTTTTCTTCTTCTTTCCTCTATAATTGCTTTGATAGTTGAAGATATTCTACTTCTAGCCTGTAAAGAAAAAAAGAAAAAATATAAAGTTGAATTTCACATGCCTTACTTTATTAATCTTATTCCAACAAAAGCATATCTAAAAATATAAAATTATATATATTTTAAATAATTATTAATTAAATGAACCTGCACTGCTCTTGCATATGGAGTTCCAGGTATGTATAATGGTAAAGAAATTAATCCTCTCATAAAAGCAAGAAAATCTTGAAGAATTAATGCACTTTGTGGATTATCTGGAGTTAATCCAAGAACTTGCTTCACTATCACATTGAATGAAAACTGCAATAATTAACCACACACACAAAAAAAAATCAAAGTTAATATCACAAAAAACACAATTTTTATACTAAAAGTATCGAAATTTAAATTTTAAACATCGACAATATAAAAAAAATTACATATTCAACCGCTCAATCATAAATATTTATAAGCCCTAGATGATATACACTAATTTTATGTATATTTATATATTTGCTCACTATTTTTTTTAAAAAGATGAATGGATATTTAAATGAATTTCTCATATACATAATTATATCAACTCCTATCTATATCCTAAAATAATATAAGTTACTTTAAGAGGCAGAGTTATAATTCTGCTTTGAATTAAAATCTAAATTTTTGTATAGTAATATCTAGCAATAATTTTTTTTCGTAAGAATTCAAAATTCATAAATTCAAAATTTTAATTTGTCTAATGACAAACACCTAAAAATAAACTAAATTATACTTATGGTGTACATAATTAAGATTAATGAGATTAATTAATACCTTTCTTGCCTCTTCCCAGTATCTGACTTGATGTTTATCTTTCCATGATTGAAGAATCTGAAGTGCTAATGTTTCAACATCATTAATAAACTCAGGTTTAGACTTAATGGTGCTGATTAGTGATAATGAAACATTCCTAAGCCTTTTATGTGTGTCACCAACAGCCACAAGCAATGAAACTTTGCCAAGTATACCATGAATTGGCTTTGGATAACTACACTGAAATAACTTATCTTCATTTTGTAATATGAAGTAATTAAGGTCTTGGTCACATGACACCACTGTTGGGGAGAAAAATAAATGTGACTTGAACACTTTCCCATACCTGAAAAAAAAAAATGTAACATGCAATAATAATAATATCAACTGTCAATTCATCCTTAACCAGAAATCTCGATATTCAACTGATATGACAAATTAAAAAGATTATAATCCTAAGGAGTGGTGTATGGTACTTTTAAATTTTTTAAAAAAAAAAAGACATAATAATGAAGAAGCATGTTACTTACCTAGAACAATGTTGTTGAAGGAAAGTACCAATAGAATTAGAAGGATGAGGCTTCAAAAAGGAAAGGGTTTCACCAAGTAAAGGCCATCCAAAAGTGCCCTTGGGAATAACATGAAGAGTAGTACCATAATTATTGAAGAACAAAGGCCAAAAATGGTTTAATGTTATGCCAATTACAAAACTAATAACTAGGGTGATAACAATTATCAAAAGACTACCTTCTTCACCCATTGAAGTTTTAATTATATGAGTGATGAGAAGAAAGAAAATGGATTTTTATGAAGTTGGTAGCAAATTAGTGTTGGGCTTGACTACATATTTATAGAGAGGAGATAGAGAAGGGGGAGAAAAAAAAAAGTTGTTTATGGTGGAAAGGAAACAAGCTTTTAATTATTTCTACTCAAATATTATTCTTTTCGTCTCAATTTAGTTGATATACTTAAAATTTTGATATTATTAATTTTTAAATTTTAATCGTAAATTTAGATATATAAGCCTTGAATTTTTTAAATAAAAATTTACTATTTCATTTTAATTTATTTATCTTACTTTCTTTTTTAATCTTCAAAAAGAACATATTTTTTTCCCTTTTTAACAATATTTTAATTATTACTTACTCTTTCACGAAGAATAATCTGATTTGATTTGACACAGAGTTTAAGAGTATAAAAAAGACTGTTGTATCTTATGGTCCTAAATTAAAGTTAGATTAAATGTATAAAATTGTTTTTTAATCTTACACCTTTAAATATGTCACGTGAAAAACTGATTTTAAAATGTAACCAACAAAGAGAAAGATATCATTCTTTTTTGAACAAACTAAAAAGAAAAAGAAGTCATTTTTCTGAAACAGAGGGAGTACTACTTTTCATATGATATATTTTGTTTTTAACGATATTTTAGAAAATTTTTCGTATCTTTAATTTAAGACCATTATAATTCAAAATCCTTTTATTTTCTTACCCTTTATATTAAGTCAAAATCAAATAAATAAACTAAATTAAAAAACTATAAAACTGTTGAGGCTTATAATTCACCATATGTAAAATATATATTATGTAAAGAAACTTAAAAGAATTTGATTAATTTTAAAAAATTTAATTATATCACATAAATTAAAACGATGAACTAATAATATTAAAATAGTGAGGGTGAATATTAAATTTTGTCAGATGCATAGGAAATGAAATCAAGCTAGTCTGGGATCTACTCCTATACAAACAGTAGGTACAGGATATGGAAAAAAGATACTGTACCAAAACTACCCATTTATGAATCATATTTAAATTTAACTATTTTTATACACACAACAATACTACTAAGTTTTTCTTTTGACTAAATCATCTTGTCCCATTTTAACTATCATTCTCCGTTTTATAATAGTTATCAATATTTTAAAATTAATTATTTTAATATATTAATTAATTATAAATTAGGATGAATCAAAGTTTTTTTTTTTTTGTTTCTATACCTTTAAATTGTTTATTAAGGAAATTAAATATGAAAATTTGTAGGGTACATCGGTGGGGAAAATATAATAATATAAGATTAAATTTAAATAGCTTATGTTTTATAAAAATAAATTATCTTGAAGTTAATTATACTGAGATAACTTATCTTACTATGTATATGGGATAACTTATTTCATTACTATGCTATAAATAGTAGGATAAGTTATCCCAAATATATCAATCAAAAAAAATATTTAAATTTTATCTCATAACTATATTTTTAATTCCAAGACTATTTATACTTATCCTTTGTACCAAATGAGCCCTAAGAATACAATTGAGATTATATAATTTAAACACAAAATAATATATTTAAGCTTTTAATTGCTATTCAACTAATTTGATTTTGATTTATATATGCACCAAAATTGCTTCTAAATAGGTTGTTTGGTTGATTCTTTTCGATTTTTAAAGTTTATTATTATAATTTAATAATTATTGATTTATAGATATGCTTCTAAATAGATATTTTTGTATAAATTAAAATTAAAAGTATTTAGTCATTTTACTATCCCTTCCTCCCCCGCCCTACGGCCGACCCCTTAAAGAAAAGAATTATTTGCAAAAAATAATAATTATAAAACACAGAAAATATTATTATCAATTCAATATTATTTTCTAAATACACAATTATTCAGTACAATTAAATCACCATTAACGCTTACTATTGGATTATGCAAAATGAACAGAGAATTTGTTTTTAAAGAAAAATTTACATAAATTAATATATTTTTAAAAATAATTACTGATTTTAATGATATTTTTTGTTTATTATCATTTATAGCAATATTGTGATAAATCTGTAATATATATTAAAAGTGAATTATGTATGCAATATATTTGAATTATAATTGTTTTTTTAAATATCTTATTTTTGTTTGGTAAAAAATTATTACATTGTATGATAAGTGTATTAAAATGTGTGATAAATGCATTATCCATCATTAAAACTTTTATTATATGTGAATAATAAATTGTTTTTTGTAATATGTATTAAACTTGTATTAGAAATAAATTAAAAGTGATCAAATGAAAAAAAATATTATTGCTATAAATGGTAAATATTTTTTCATTATAGTATATTTATGTAAGTTTTCCTTTTTTAAATTTGACCAGAAATTTAAAAATATGTAATATTTCTTTTATTATAAAATAAACTGATATTTTTTTATATTTTAATTAAAAAATATTAAAATTAAAAGAATAAAAATATTCAAAAATATATATATATATAATAGCATAGACAAAATATTATTTTGATCAAAAAGATTTTTCCCTTACTATTTCTCCCCACCCCTACCTCGATCTCAATATATTTGTCATATTCGAAGTTCAAGAAAAAATAATAATGTTCTTCATTTTATTTTTTTTAGGATTATAAATACTTCAATTATGATTAAAAAAAATAATGATAATATCATACTCTATTATTACACAATATTTTGGGAATGAAGTGACCAATCGTCCAACCCATTAAAACTAGTTAGAAAGAGACCAAAGAAACAGTAATCTAGTCTATTGTAACGAAGTTTGCAATTGAATTTATTTTCATCACAACTATATAAAGTACATACATATATATAAGGTACAATATTTCAAATTTTGTTACAAGGAAAATATATTACTTAAATACTTAATTTGTAGGATTATATTAGACATTTAATTTATATCTATTTTTTTTATATTTTATTTTATGTAATTATATTAAATATATTATTATTGAATATTTGCACTAAATCATTCCTATTAGAAATTTCTTCTTAATTTTATCCTTATTAAATGCACATATGTTTTCAAGCGCATATTGTATAGATAATTGTTAATCAATTAAAATATGTCCCTTTTCTTTAATTTTAATATTAGCCTCTATAAGTTATAATCTTATTTTAATTGATGTTGATGTATATAATTGAAATAAATAACATATTTTATATAGTTAACTTATTTATATACATAATAAGCATATTGTGTAAAAAAATTAAAAACTTAAATTGAAAATATCTAATTACGTTCACCTTTGATCAATTCGACAAAATAGTACCTTGGTTACGAATCTAACTTTTTGCATGGGATAAGATTTTCATATCTGATTTTTCAATTGTGAACATGTCACTTTTTTATCTTGAAAAAGATGTCAAAGACAATGGCTAAGTTAGCAAATGTTCATTGTCAACTAGCTAAATTAAGGCTATAAATTAAATAGACATGTTTTTGAAATCTTCCCAACATTAGGAAAAAAAATTCCACTCGTGTGCAAGACAAGAAGGGGACATAGAAATGTTTGAAAGGTCAAAATTAGTGTCCATTATTAATGTTTGATAATCATGTTGCGAGTTAAGCCATAGTCAGAATTATTAGTTTGAAATTCTAAAATTTTATAGTTTAGGGTTTTAAATTTCCTTTTAAAAAAAGAACGTCTTTTTGTTGATAATGGGGTTGTGGAAAACATTTCTATGACCCTTTTATACCACTAAATTGTCAATTAATTTTGTTAGAATTTACGAGTTAGTATATAATTTTCAATTTCAAATACAATGTTTTAAAAAAAAATTGAGTTCGTCCGAACCCACGAACCTCCACCTAGCGCTGCCTCTGATATAATGTGTACCAAAGACAGATTCAAAATCACGATATTAAATTCATCTAAAATCAATAATTTTACCGCTAAGTAAAAAACTATACTGATAAATACTTTTAAAATATAATGTGTTCAAAACTAACATCATTAATTTTTTTAAATTATCAAAACTATCTATATTTGTATCAAAGTATTTTACGACAAGTTATATAGTTAGGCATGACTAGACATGGTGTGCCCTATTTAATGGTTATACATTATTACTTGTCCGTCTTTTATGTTCAAACTTTTTAAAAAGATGCTACATCTTTGTCTTATGAACAAATTTTAACTCATAGAAGGCTTTACAAGTGTTTAATTAACTTTGACAAGTCGTAAAATTTAAATTTGTTTCAATTAAAATTGATATGTGATTATAAATAAAAATATTTCTACAATTAACTTGTTTACGTAATAGATGTCGATATATATAGGCTATTCTAAAATTTGTTGAGAAAATTTAAGGAATTATCGAAGTATATAACGCATGCATGATACTGCAATCGATTGAGCCATTGAGGGTACAAAATTATATTGCTTTTATACCTAACACATTTTCTTACATTTCTCTTCTTTTTGTTTTAGCACTTATCTAGTCTTTTTATTTTACTATATTGTTCTTTAATGTTATTATTATTATTCTTAATGATATTATTATTATTTTTAAATAATCATTATAAATGTTATTGTTGCTATTCTCTACTATATTTGTTGTATTTTTTTCATATGTGATTTCATTATGTTTTATTTGAACTGAAGATCCATCAGAATATATATTTTTTTTTATCTCTACAAGAGTACATATACATTACTTTCATTGAACGTGATAATACTAAATATATCGTTATTTTTATCATATCTGGTTATTAATTAATTTTAAAATATGGTTTGGCCAATAAGGGACTTGGAAAGATCAATTTTAATATCTAATTATGGGATCGGTTATTTGATATTAATTTATCTACCTTAAGAGTCAAAAAAAGGAGGAAAAGAAACATAAAAAAGGTTAAATCAGATTCACGTGTGCTTATATGGTTCTAATTCACTTTTTTAATGCTTTCTGTTAATTTAATTAATTTTTAAAATTAATCTCAATCAAATCAACTAAAAGTTCTAAAATTAAATTTAGATATAAAAAATTATATGAAAAAAATATTATTGTGTAAAGCTTGCAGATTTACTATAAGCAAAGCATAAAAACTAATTATAATGAAGGAGGTATTTTTCACGATGCTATCAGTTGTCTTGTTTTTTTCGTACAAATTTTAATATAATATTAATGAAATATTTTATTTAACTAGATTGTTTTAGTTAAATAATAATAGTTTTTTCATCATTTAAGTTTTTCTTAATTTTTGTAAACAATAAAATTTAAAAGAATGATTTTTAGTAATCATGATAACGTAAGTAAATAGGATTGAGAGTACATAAAATAAATTTGTGGAGAAATTTTGGACTTTTGATAGAGAAAAAACCGACAAAATAAATGAAAAGAAAATAATAAGGTCAATTTTCTTCAGCGGCACACCTATACGGCTTCCATTATAGTTTACTAATCAAGTACATACATGCTTACTCTGTCGAATTAAAAATAGGTGCAAGAATCGATATAAATTATGGTGTATTGGTGAAAGTATTTTATACTTTATTAGGAATTTTAAGTTTGAGTCTTGACGGTATTAAAAAATATTACATTTACCAACGAATGTCATCGCTAATCTGTTGCTATTTTACTCGTTGCGAACAAAAATTAGTTACAAATTCATCACTAAGTAAGTTTAGCAACGGAATTTGTTGAGCTACAAAAAATCTTTGTAGCTAAATTCAGTTCTTTTAGTGGTGTGAGTCTGAAGAAATCTTGTTAAGTGAAACCTCTAAATAGGCCCTGCAATTTTTATTTAAATTTTGTCGAAATTTTAATGTGGATTCGGACATCTAATAAAAATCATAAAAAGAAAAAAAGAGCAAGTACTCGAAGACTGAGTCAAAATTTAAATTTTATGGGTTGAACTTAGAATAATTTCAAATTATTGAATTTTAATAAATTTGTATACATTCAATGAATTTTCGATTATATTTAAAATTTGAACCAAAGTACTTTGTAATTAACACGTTGACTCACTTATTGGGATATGGTTTATGTGTATTTTATCTTTTTTAGATTTCACTTGTGTATTAATAGGATAATGCATCAATCGATTCAGTTTGAAATTATGAATTATCGTTGGATTTATTAATTTTCAATTTATAAATATGCTTAATCAAATCAAATCAACAATATAATTTAATTTTTATCGATTTTCAGTTTATCGATTTTGGTTCTTAAAAGTTTGATTTTGCCAACCAATAAGAAAATGCTTCTAAAGTAAATAGATGACTTCTTTAATAATTTGACGTAACAAGACAATAATGTAACTTTAAAGTATACTCATTGAATTTTCCCAAACAATAATAACTAACATGAAAAAGATCATACAAGTGTAAAATAAAGAGGAATGAGATTTTTATTTTAAATTTTGACGTTTTATATAATGTGAAGTTATGAAAACAAAGTAACTAAGGAAGGTTATTGAAAAAAGTTATAAGCACTAAGGTACTAAGATTTAATATTTAATAAATATGTAGGGCTAAAGTAATAAATTATTATAGTGATCTTATTGGGTTATCGTTAACTCCTTAATCCAATACTAAAAATTAAAATCGAACCAATAATTCAATAAACAAATTTCACTAAAACCCTGTTAACCTGATTATAACTCAACAGCAATAAATCAGTAGCTTTTTTTTTATTCGATTTATTAATCAATTTAATTTTCACATATTTTTAAATATTTTACTAAATATATTATTAATGCTATACATCTTTTCTAAACGTTTTAATTTGTTTCCTCCATTTCTTTATTAAATGTAATAATTGGATATTTGTTTATTTAAACGCAAAAACTTATGGTTCAACACGTGCAAAACAATGTGAGTAGAAAAATATGACGTAAAAGAGAAGAATTTGAAGAACATTGATGTAATTTTTTATACAGACATTAAAAAATATAAGTGCGCCGCACAATTTTTTTTTTTTTTTAAAGTTTCCCACTAGCTAGTTGAATTACTTATTTTGATTATTTTTTGATTAATTTGACTTTGAATTGCAATATTACAAAGAAAGTAATTAGGAATTTGAGGATATGAATATTAGTTAAGATCTTTAAGATTTAGACGTCAATTTCATATTAATTGTAATTGGATGTTTGAAAATAGGTTGAATTTTTTTCTCGATATTTTTAATAAGAGTGGGTAAAAGTGTCAAATTCGTTAATGAATAAATTGATAGTCTCTTTATATGATTTTGGATAATTTTTTCCTTACGGATTTGCTTTTGATGTTGAGTTAGGTTCATGTATTATATCTTTACATGGTATAAAAGTCAAATTCATCTCTATTTGAACTCCCGATTCACACACTAGTGGGGCCTAAGCGTGAAGGGAAATTATTATAGCAGGTAAAAATCTCACATTAGCTAGAGATTAAACGATCGATCCTAAGTATCATATCTCCACATTTCTTTCAAAACCAATTATTGATATATTAATAATTCTAAGAACAGTCCAAACATTGACATGATGTTTGTTTGAATTTTTGCATAGATCTTTAGTAGAGTACTTATATGTTTGAATTTTTGTAAAGCAGAGTTTAGAAAAGAATATGTAGTATTTATTTTGAGTTGGAATTGATTTTTAAAAAAGTATGTTTTTTTGTCTTAATTTGATTGTCTTGTTTTAATTTAAAATAAATTTTAATAAAATAAAAGTATATATATATATATATATATATATATATATATATATATTGTACTTAAATGTTCTTTAATATTTTAGGCTGATTAAATAAGTTATGTTAAAATTTGAATTAAAGAACGCTAAAAAGGTAAAGAAAAAGTATTTTTAAAAAATAAGATAAAATAAAATAAAGTAACACAAATAAATAGAAGCACAAAAATAGTATTTTGCAAAAAAAATCCGAATAAACCTTTGAAAGTTCAAATATTAATTGCGAACTCAAGCTGAGAAGTGAAAATATTTTTGTTAACCAAGACTAATGTATTTCAGATACAAAATGACATAAAAGAAAAAATTCTAAATCTTTTGTTATATAGTTTTTGTTGTATAAATTCTCTATAAGTATTAAATTAAGATTACCATAAAAACTACATCTTCTTTCGTCTCATTTTATGTGACGCAATTTACTTTTTAATAATTTAGTTTATCTTAAAAAAGATATTAGCTTAGTATAATTTTAAACAATTTGACTTTAAAATGCTACATTCGTCCACTTTAATTATCTTTATTTTCTTTTTTACAGTCAAACTATAATTACTTTGACTAACATTTTACCATACATTTTTTCATTATATTTATATGCAAAAATTAAAATTTATAGTAATTTTCCCATAGTTATAAAATATCTAATTAAAATACTACATTCGTCCACTTCAATTATAATTATTTTCTTTTTTAGAGTTAAACGATAAGTATTTTAACTAATATTTTACCATACATTTTTTCATTATATGTATATGCAAAAAATTGAAATTTATAGTAATTTTTCTATCGGTATAGAATATCTAATTTTTTTTATTTAAAACATCGAATTAATATAATCGAGCTGAATTTCAAAAAAATGAAACATGACAATTAAAAATAGATAGATGGAGTACGATTTTAACTTTAATAAAATAATTTTCAACTATACATATATTTTAAAATGTTTTAAACTTCCAACTCAAAAGTAATTCTTTTTCTTAAAACACTATACAAAATTAAATTATATCATATAAAATAAAATAATAAAATTTAAAATATTAAATCCGACTACATATTAGGTGAGAAAAGGTTGAAACTATCTAAGCCAAACGTTAGTCTTTGATCGAAAAGTGCAAAGCACCCCCCGTACATAGGATAGCAGAGTCTAAATGCTTATGAGTTTCTTTTGGAAACCCTACGTGTACTTTCATTAACCAATAGGTATAACATAATGCCTTTATTGATTGGGTACGGATAATCCTAGACTCATCACTTTTCCGATGGTGACGTAGTCAAAAATTTCATTAAAAATATTTAAGATAATATATGCATAAACGAAATTAGATTTATATACTTCCTATAAGTTTTGATATACATATATTTTCGGTGAATGGAGTTGAATTGACAACCTTTTATTATTTGATGTTACGCTATTGACCTATGGTTAAACTCTCGTAAAACCAAACCCTAACAGGCTATTCCGGGCGGAAATTGGTGTTATTGTCAAAAAAATAAAATAAATTAAGCTTAATAAGCCCCCACGCGTCAATATCGAGTGTATCACATTCATTTTGTCATGTCAGTTGAATGTGTCAATATGACATAACAAAGATTAACATGAAGTGTTTAAAGTAAACAAATCAAAATATAGTTAATATCTCTAAGTGAAAATTATCGTCAACATTAAAGAGTCAGATGTATTTATCCTTTTTTTAAAAAAAATCATATTTATGTTAAATTATGAATATTTTGACTTCACCATATTCATAAAAATTGCATTATTGTCGTAAATAATATATATCGACAATTTGACGACATTTTTTGTGGACAAAGGTATTTTTTTCCCCTATTGATTGACCAAGTACTCATTAGTCAAAGGGAAATATAATATGGTGACTTTAATTAAGGAGATGACATATAGAAAAGATTGAATCACACTTGATTAAATTTCTCCATCGATATTCATTTCTATGAAGAAATTAAGAAAGAATTACTCGTGCTACATGCAGCTTTCTTTTTTAGCTCAGACAATGAAAAGAGTGACACAGTGCTACTGTAAATACTCACAGAGCGTTGAATTGAACAGTTACGGTATTTCAATATCTTTTCGAGTGGATTCGATAGAATTCAATAATTTTAAATTAGACGTTATATGTAATTTTGTTGAGTAAACTCATTGAATATGTATAAATATCTTATCAGAATATACTGTTCATACAGATATTTTAATAAGTTATTGTTATGAGTCAATTTTGATTATTATATATTTTAGCTCAAATTAGTTCAATTTTCATGTGAGTTATTATACCCTAATTGTTTCATTGCAAATATGTCCAACTCAATTCATCTAACCTAAATTGAATTGACCATTCATATTTTTACGAGCAAAATTGATTAATCGGACACGTTGGATTTATCATTTATTTTCATCGGAATAATATATTGTGTTATTATATCATTTTTGGTAGAGATATTGTTATGTTATCAGGAGGTCACAAAAGGAAAATTGTTTATATGTTCTTGTGATTAAGCCTTTTGCCAAACCTTGCTCATAACGAAAGCGTTAATACACTGGACTATCCTTTTATATTGTCCTTATACATTTGCATATATATATATATATACATAATTTTTAATTTATGTGATATTTTTTATTTTTTGAAGTAAAATAATTTAAATTTGATCGATAATTTGTGCTTGAAATTTTTTTAAAATTAAACTATATATATATTTGTCAATTACATAAAAAATTAAATAATTTAAAAATACTTAAGATATTTATAAAAAATTAACAATAAATAATTAATTTAAAATTAAAATTTAAAAAATATCACGTAAAATAAAACGAAAAGGTTAAATATAAGGATAGCATTAGTAGTAGCTATGGTTTACCATATTTAGTGAAACACTAGGTAGGGAGTGTAGTAGTTGTGTATTTGGGCATTGGCATAAAATGAGTGCATGCATGGGGCTGCGGTTTACACGTTGTGTTGTGATAAAACAGAGTTTTGAGTCAAAGCTTTTAATTTTTGGTTCAAACTTACTGACACCACCTCGTGCATTCTTGATTTGTGTGTTCATTCACGAATCACCTTACAAACAAATTGAAGTAAGTACTATTTTTACCTATCCAATACATTTTTATACGCGAAAGATGCAGCTAGTTAATTTTTTTTATAAATTTTATATTTTATTTAAAAAAATTAATAAATATATATATATATATATATATATATTAATTTGTGATTTGTTAATAAAAATGATTTATAGTTTAGTGAGTAAGAAAGACGGTAAAAATGCTTTTTACACTATTATTGTGTGCTTGAACACCACTATCAAAAAAAAAAATTTCTTGCTTTGCAATATTCCCCTCTTTTGTTGTAAAACTTAAAGTCCCCAAATCCTTAATCTCTTAGTTTTAAAAAAAATAATTTTATTTGTTATTTGATCTGTTTTAAAAAGAATAATGTCTCTTCTTTTTTGATAATATTTTAAATTTTATTTTTTATGTGATATATTTAAAATCACAAGATTAAGTGTATTTTGATATATTTAGCATAACTTTAATTTTAACTTACAAGATTAAAAAGTTTTTTTTAAAACTACGTTGTAAATCAAACTAGGTGATTCTTTTTAAAACAGAGAGAGTAACATTAATAACAAAAAAAACATTCGTTTTAAATAACAAAATTTAAAGATTTGTTTAGTGTGAGGGATAATCATAAATAGTATTGAGATAAAAAAAATACTTTTGAGATAAAATTTAGATATCTTATTTGGTTGAGATGTTTGGAATAACTTATCTCATCATTTATAACATAGTAATAAGATAAATTATCCCATATACATGGTGGGATATATTATAACAGAATGACTAATCCCATAATAATTAATCATAAAATAATTAATTTCCAACCAAATAATCCCTAAAAATATATTAGACCTCTTTTTTTTATTATAAAGATCAAAGAAGAAAATGAAATCGATTAATAAGATTGGAGTCCTGATTTAAATCCCCTCAACATAAGAGTAGATGTTAACTTCTTAGCAGAGAGATTCAAAATTCAGTTTGAGAGGTCAAGTTTAAATATTAAATCCACGGATTATATTGAACTATAATTTTATCCATTTATTTATTTTCTAAAAGTAAGATTAGATGTTAACTTTATAGTAGCTCAATTTAAAATTCAGCCTAAGGTTTCAAAATTAAATATCAAAACCCACTGATTATATTGATCTTGTTCCTCTCATTTTTGTCTATCATAAATATCACTTTCACGTCACTCAATATAACTTCGTTCCAAATTAAATCGCTCCTACTATATATTCGTACATCTATATAATTTCTAAACATCATTTATCTCTACTATATTCTGTCAGTTACATATTCTTTGTACAAAAATCCTTAATACCACTAATTTAAAGGAATTAGAAAAATGCATTATCTTTAGTACTTCTTAAATGATCATTAAATTAATCACCCACCATGAACATATTCACGAACAAGTTTTCACTTTAATCTAATTAATAATTATTGATGTTAATGCTGTTGATCGATGACATCATCTGTTAAAGTTTAAAAACAAATTAAATTAAAGTTACTTAATCCTAATAGAATAAATTGTTTTAGTAGAAAATTTGGTCCCCTACCCTCCTTAGCCATCAACTTAACGAGAGGGCAAATTATAAAGTTTGAGGAGTCCAAGAAGAATATATTGCAAAATGTGCTTATCTTTTTTACTTTTAAATTTCAAAACTACTTTTCCTCTTTTTATTCCATTCTATTATAAAAAATAAAAATAGAAAATTTTGGAAACTAATGTCAAAATAATTTATCGTTAATATATTTTGTAGCAATTGAGTTAAATGTTGTTAAGTTTATTATTGTTAAATTCCTTAACGATATTTATACAGAATGTTGATTATAAATTAACACACTGAATAAATGTTATTGTATTCATAATTACTAAAATCTTTAACGACATTCATAAACAATGCTGATTATAAATAAACATACTTATCATTACTGCTAAATAATAATCATAAAATCTTTTTACGACATTTATAAACAATGCTGATTATAGATAAACATACTTATCATTACCGCTAAATAATAATCATAAAATCTTTTATTTGTTGTGTTGTAAATTTATATATTTATAATTTACACTACTATAAATAAAGAATTTAGTGATTACTGATAAATGTCAAAAGTTTAATTTTACGCTATTATAATATTGAATATCTATCGTATCATGTCCAGTTCTGATGAAAGTATATTAATATTAAATAAAAATAAAAAGAGCAGAAGGGGATAGAGGGGGCCTGGTTAAGTGTGGAAACAAAAAGATGAAAAAAAGAGATGTTAATAATTGTGTTTGCCTAATATGAGGAAGCAAAATTTTGCTTGGGATGCCAATTGAGTATTAAGTGACAAGTGATGTTTTTGTTCTTTTGATTAGTAAGAATATTTGGACCACAAATTATCTCCCAATTGGTCTAGCAAAATGGCAACAATAGTTAATCAAGTTAATTAATCTTATTGATTAACATGGAGAAGAATATAACCTGGTGGATGCCAGACATATACTTAACTTTAAATAATTGAATGATTAAACATGAAGCATCATTATTACTGCAAAATTAGTATTCAATTTGAAACCTTCCTATAACAAAATGTATGT
This sequence comes from Solanum pennellii, assembly GCF_001406875.1. Classification (NCBI taxonomy): domain Eukaryota; kingdom Viridiplantae; phylum Streptophyta; class Magnoliopsida; order Solanales; family Solanaceae; genus Solanum; species Solanum pennellii. The sequence continues at coordinate 75,079,234 of NC_028643.1, read as the reverse complement.
AACTATGAATGTTATTTCCCCCCTATTAATATATGTTACTAATTAGAGCCTTTGGATAGGCTTATAACTTTTTTGACTATGTGATGTTTGAATTGAATTTTTGTTTTTAAAATAGTTTGTAAGCTAAAAGCTAGAATTCATATAAATGTTTCAATTTTTTTAAAGCTATTTTGTACTTTTTAGCCTACAAATAGATGCTTAACTTTTTTTTTAATGAATGTTTAGACCTAAATTGGAACGTGACTACTTATAAATGGGGGCATAAAATTGATGAACAATAGTTTTGGGATCGATCTGTCTCTGATATCATGTAAAGATATGATGTCTGAGTCTAACTCAATCCTAAAAACGCAATCCTAAAAGTTAATTCATGAAGGAAGGCTTGTCCAAGTCTATATAAGCAGATCACGTTCCATCCTTCTACCCACACTACATAAAAAATGATCATTATCGATAATTAAGAACTAATTGTCGCTAAATATATATTTTTAGTGACAATTAACACTATTTGTATATGTCCTTAAAGCCTTTAGCGACACTGGTTCTAATGTCACTTAACTATTATCGATAAAGACTTCAGCACTTTTTATTAATGTCAATATTTGTTATCGCTAAAAATTATTTTTGTATAGTGTCATGCGAGACTTCTTTAACACCTCCAAAAATAAAAAATAAAAATTCAAACTAGTTATTTAAAATAATTCAATCCAAACACACTCTTATGCGTCTTAATTTATGACTTTTAACTCCTATTATCATCGTAACTTACAACTTATAATTTATTATTATCTTAAACACTATAAAAATTTTAAAAACTATTTTTACTAGAAATCACTAAAATAAATTGATTCAGACAAACTCTTAGCTAGGTATGATGTAATATTGTGTCGAAAATAGTACTCTAAATTTGTGACAGATGCTGATAATTTTATGACAAAATTCATCAATGTAAACAAGATTTATTTATTCACCACAATTCCACAATTCAAGTGCCTTGGTCCCAAACCTCCTTTTTTTTAATAGGATTACAAGTTTCTTTTAAAAAGAGAGAATGAAGAAAAATATATATAATGTATCTAAATTATCTTTTTATTTTGTAATTTTTTATTTGAAAAATAAAATAAAAACCTCTTATTAAAATTTAATTTCGAATCACCTTTTCTATCAACCTGCCTCTAATTTGACGCAATTTTATCGTAAATTTACTAATAACATAACTCACCTCATCGGGGCTAATTCATATAGGTTTCGATATTTTACGGGTCAGGTCGGACTAGTCCATTTCTGATGTGGGCTAGAAAATAGCCGGCTCAACCCACAAGTACGTGGGTTACAGGCTTGCCGGGCCAGTCCACTTTTTAAAAAATTATATTATTTTTAGAATTATTAAATTAAATTATAAATTATAATTAAAAATATTATCATAAATATCGACAAAAAAGTATTACGTGATTTTAATGTTACTATTTTTTTTCAAATCTACAAATAAAATTATCTTTATAATATTAATTAAGTTTTTTTCAAGTAAAAGTATAAATATCTAAATAAAAATATTAACCTAATTGTTTTGAGTTTGGACTCTATTTAATTTTAAATATATTATATTATATTTTTTAATTAATTTTTTTTGGCTCACGAACCGACACTATCGATATTTTTCAAGCCCCACAAATTAGCAAACTTATTCAGGCCAGAGTAAAAAACTCTTTTCTCAAATGAATTTCAAAAATTATGCCCCAACCTTATTAAATTCCATGTTAGATCAAATTGATCTAACAAGCCTAGCACATATTGGCGACTCTAATTTTTAAGATGATGGAGAATGATGAAGAGTATGGAAAGTTGCACGTGAAGTGAAGTGGTCCAAATCAACAGTGAGTAATTATGAAGTCAGTGGGGGTTCATACAAGTAGTAGCAATATGAGTTTTTTTTTATAAAAGAAAATTATAATATAAGCTCAAGAGGCGTTTTTATTTACTTTATATTATTCAAGAGCCAAACGCCACCCGTGCGCCACTTTCCAACTTTATTTTGTTAAAAAGCTAATTATTATTTTTTAAATATAAAAGACTCGTTTAGATTATTATTTTTACTTTCCTAATCCTTCCAATTGTCACTTTCTCTATTCTCTCATTCTTTTTTTCATTGTTTCCTTATGAGAAGTCAAACTTCTTGGATACTATTAAAAAATACCATTTGGTTTAATTATTTGAAATTTATTAATTTGATTAATTTTGATATATGTGATTAATGTTGAAAAGTGATCTTTCTTATAGTTGTAAAAAAATGATTTTAGAAGAAGAATTGTAAAGCAATAGAGTTACGAGTTTGACTTATAGAGTCAATTGTTGATGTGTCTAATAGGATAGTTTCTGATAGTATATCCTTTTGGATATAGTTGTTTCGTGTGAAACGAACATGAAGTACTTTATGTATCGAATTACTTCACTATTACAATGGGATTTTTGGAGTAACGATAAAATTGTCTCTGTGTAGCGATGGAAACAACCTGTGATGCTTTTAGTAGAATAAACGATTCTATATTAACCTCTTGGAATGCAACATAATTTTTTGAATATGAGATTTTCGTGCATCAAATTATCCTTTATTTTTAAAAAAATTATCTTAGTTGTTAAAAACATCTTCCGTTCAACTTTGAATAGAAGACATAAGAAATGCTTTTTTTTTTAAAAAAACAACCTCATACGATTTTTATTTTAAAAAAACAATTTTTCATAGACATAAATTCAAGTTTAATACTGTAAACATTGGCAATAAGTCTGTTCATACTTTCAATTTATTTCACACGAATCATATTTTCTTTAATAAGTTGGTAACATGGAGAAATTGTTTTTTAGTCACTTTTACAGAATTTCATCATTAATTATTTTTTTAAAAAATTCTTCTTTGCTTTTTTGAGGTGTCCCTCGAAAAGAAAATACAAAAATAGAGTGACCCATCTCAATGAGCACTGCATTGGGGTGGGCTTCTATTTAATGGGTTAATGGACCAATATAAATGGGCTTGACTTTGTAAATGGGTCCCAAAATTCATAATTTCTTAGTTACTTTCTCTTCTGGTTGCTGCTGTCATTGTGACTTCTTAATAGTCTTTTCGTCGACGTGGATTGTGATAGAATGATTGAAGTTCTTTTAACTTTAACTAGAATTTCGATGTTTTGAGTTTGAGTTTTAAGGATATAGAAAAAATATCATGCGAAACAATGCATTCAGAATGGGTCATTTAATACGTTATATGAATATAATCAAACTTTAATAAAAATATTAGACATCATAAAATATCGAAAAAAGAAGAGTCTATCTCGAGGTATGAAACGTTGACAGCATTTGCAGAAAGTTGCAACAACTTTTCCCTTTTTTTTTTTAGAAACTATTGGATACTAACATGTTAGTAATAACTAGATTTTGCTTTTTCTTTTTATTTATTTTAATATTTTGAACAAATGTTATGTCATGCCAGCTTAAGCGCACCTAAACTTAAATAATTTAGGCATCGATAATTCCATTCTCCAAAGTTTAAGATAGATCAATAGAATTGCTTGATATTTTTTTTGTCTCTATAGAAGTTTAAATACAATATCTTCATAATTTTACCTCGCTTCATCGACTAGCTAGGCAGGGGTAGAATATTACCTGTTCGAACGAACCAAATAACTTTGCTTAAACTCTGTGATTGTTTTGGAAAGCTCATTAAATATGTATACATACTTAATATCTAACCTAGTGACTAAAACACTCAAACTTATATATTACCAATTACAATACAATTTTTAGACAACGAAATTTAAATGTATCTCCTTGCCTCACCCTAACTCCACGACTATATGTCAATATGAGTTTAATGACAAGTTTTAAATTCATAAACTTTAGATATCGATTCTGCTTTTAAAACCACGTTATTTCATATCTAACATGTTCAACACTGGATTTTTGCTCTCTCTTTAAGGTGGAATTATTGGAATGGGGCAATTTCTCATATTATAATACTACTCTTATATATATATGTTTAAATGATGATGATTTATTGCAAAAAAGTAGAGTCAATTTTGACAGATAATGTGCAGACTTGCACGATTTGAGAATCTTTAAACAATTCATACTTATTGTCTTCATTTTGGTTGGTGGCCCTATTTGCTTCGTTGTAAATCATAACTACCCGCAACTGGGCCTCTTATTGGGCTAACTTATGGGTATTAGAGCTAAGCCGCTAATGTAGCCAAAGTTTGGGCCTTTTTCGGAAAAAATTGAAGTTCAAAATATCTGAATTTTAATTTCACGTCAAATAAATTTTTGAAAATTCTAAGCAAAAGGAATTATAATTTTAGTAGAATAGTATGATATAATTTTAACACCATGCGTTGATGTTTCAAAAATAGTATGTGAAATTCTTCATTCTCAGCATTCCGTCACGTAAAATTAGTGATTGTGAGGTTTATCCTATGTTATTAGCGATCTATTTGAGCATTTGCTATTTAAGTCCAATATCAAAGTACAATGATTTTTTTAAACTTAATCTTTTACATAGTATCCTTCAATCTCATGATTAAAATATTATCTAAATGCTTTGTCTAAAAATAACTTAACAAGCTAAATGTATTTGTGATATTAAGTGTTGATATCTAATAATAATAATCGCGATAATAATGGTTTAACAAATTTTTGAATTGATTTGATTGATAAATATTCAGAACTAGTAAACTTAGCCGCGCTATGCGCGGTGTTTAAAAGTTTTCATTTTTATTTTAATTTTAAATCCAAATAGATTAGTTAATAAATTTTATTATTTAGCTTTGTAATCTCAACTCAATTCATGAATTAATTTTATCAAAAAATAAATACCTTAAATTAGCAGTACGGTCAAATACCTATACTTTTTTTTGGTTGAATGGTACCTATTCTTTTATGTTAGTTATAATATATAATTAAGAATTTATGACTTTATTATCCATTTGAATGAGTTCTCAAAATTAAGTATGGTTAACTTTGATGTTTTGTTAAAAATTTGAAGTGAGATTTTTAGTCTTTTAAATTTTTTAAAAAATATCAAAAGAATTAAAATAGTAATAAATTCAAAAACAGACTTAGAAATATGAAAAATTATTCGTAATAGATAAGCTATCTATAATATGAAGACTTAAAAAGGTACTTCAATAATTATATGTTAAAATATAAAGTTCTCTCTCTATATTGATTCTTTGGAAGGAAATGGGTAATACATGATTTTAGTTCGGTAAAATAATTTTTAGTGATATAGAATTAACATAAAAATAATATATTATTTTTAAAATGCATAATAAAATAAGTAATAAATGAACAATTATAAATGAATGATAAAAGGTTTTATGTTAAGATTTAAAAAAAACTTATATATCTACTAAAAACTTATAATTAGACTCTTGAATTTTTTCTAAGTAAAGTAAACATAAAAAAAATGTTCACAAATAACATGAATATTTATAATTATTAACGACAAATAATATTTTCTTATAATTAAAGTGTAGGAGAAAAAACTAAGTAAATTTTTAGAATCATTATAATGGAGGATGAGTGGTTAAGTAATACGTATATTTGAAATGATTATCTGTATTAATTTTTTCCTTGATAAATTCTCTTCTATAATTCTAAGTTTTGTTTTAAAATTTATTTCAACGCTATTTTTTAGTCTCCTTTTTTTATAGTCTTTGCTTATTTAATTCTATTAATAAAACACAAACAATTAGCATTGCAATTAAGAGAATGAAGTTTGCTCGTCTTTAGTATTTTTACTAATTTATATATATATTTTTTAAACAATAACAATTAGCATCGTATCTTAACATAATCAAGTTAGCTTGTCTTTAGCTTTTTATTAATTTAAGCAAAATGTTTAAATGAATTCTCTTAATTAATTTTTATTAGATTTTTCATGATTCATATTTTATTTAAAAAATTTTAAAAATAACTTCGTAATATTTTTGATTATCTCCCCCGCTAAGCGTACCTACAAATACATTTTAATATTTTCAAAAATTATTTTTGTCTTACTTTTAGTAATGATCTTGCTCTTGTAGTTTCATGCAAAAAAAAAATCAATTATTCTCTTTTATATATCTTATTCTTATTAGAAGTAAAAATAATTACACAAAGCAGTCTTTGTCGATAGATTTTTGCATTACAAGATTAAAGTAGAGGACAATTAAGCTAAACATAAATATATTTGGTTAGAAATATTTTTTATGTACTTTTAAGATGTCACAAATTTTAAACATTAAGTAATTTGAGGTTATGAATATATAAAGTTGGAAGTTATAGGTACTAATAATAAGTATTAATTAAGTATAGAGGTTATGAAAGATGAAGAGGTGTGAGTTTATGATAAAAATTAAATTCAAAATAAATATATAAAAATAAGAGGAAAAGGGTAAAAAAAAAATGTTACATATTTTTATGATTTATTTTATTATATGACATATTTTCTTTTTACATCATTTTAGAAATTTCAAATTATTAAAAGTCTCCAAATATGCTTCTAATAATAAACATTATTTTTAGTAATTACTATTATTTTGAACAATATATACTTTTTCTCTTATTTTATATTATAGGAGAGATATCTATTAAGAGAAAAATTAATTAAAAACAAATTTAGAAAGGGACATAGAATTAAAAAGCTAATCAAAAGGAATAGAATTTTTTTTGAAATTATCAAAAAAAAAAAAAGTAATAGTACGGATGTTTTAAAATAAAATTAAAAAATATTTAATTTTTTTGTTGATTGAATTCTCAAAATTGTGAAACATTTGGCCTATAAATAATTTCTATATATAAATAATATAATAAATAATGCAACGTTAAAATTATGTATTTTTATCATATCATTGTTATGTGATTGTGAGATACAAAATTAAAAGAGGAATCGATTTATTTAATTCTTAGCTATATAATATTTGTATTTATATTTAGTATTTTATTTACTTTATATTAAGATGTGATATATTACTTTTTTTATTACTTATATTTATTATATATTTGTATGACATTTTTATAGCTAGTGAGGAGGAAGATATTGTTAGACGAAATTAGAAATAAGATATATTGACGTTTTTTCAATTAACTAATTAATCTGATAAGGAACCAATCAACTCTTATTGCATCGGAGGTTTAACCGGAGAACTATAAACAATCCTTATAATAATACCAATAAACATACATAAAATTAGTTAACTAATCAAGAAAAAATATTTAAAATATTTAGTTATATATGATTTGAAGGGGAAAGAAGGATCATGTTCTCAACATAACATAATTACAATCCTTACAATAATAACAACAAAAAGACATAAAATTATAGTTAACTAATCAAGCAAAAATATTTAAAATATTTAGTTATATATGATTTGAAAGGGAAAGAAGGATCATGTTCTCAACATAACATAATTACAATCCTTACAATAATAATAACATCAAAAAGGCATAAAATTATAGTTAACTAATCAAGCAAAAATATTTAAAATATTTAGTTATATATGTTTTGAAGAGGAAAGAGTTCTCAACATAACATAATTTGATTCTTCAAATTTACAAAGTAAATAAAGACAACCAGTGTCGGTAGAAACTACAAGAATGAGAAAAAAAATCTCAAAAAACTACAAAGAGAAGCAAAAAAGAAAATGAACAAATTATTTTTTCTATAAAAGAATCATGATTTGTATCATCAACAATCCAACCTAATAATATCAAATATATATGTAATTACAATAGAACAAAAGTGATAATGATAATTAGACATGTCAAATCATTTTACCTCACAAAATCAAAATATGCAAAATATATAACGTTTTTCATTATACATCCCTCTCCTGCAAAAATCAGATCAAATAAGACAAAAGAAATTAACAAATCAAAGAAACAAAAAATGAAAGAACAAGAAAAATAAAAATAAAATGACCATCATGCAATGTCTCAAAGTGGATTTTTATAGGTGTAATATTTAGGAGTTATAATTTTTATATTAAATATTTTAAAGGTTATGAATATGAAAGGTTAGGAGTTATATTATTAAATTAAAGGTTAGGTGTTATATATATTATTAAAAGGTTAGAAGGTGTAATGCTCATTAAGTAACTTATTAATAGCAATATATATATATACACATAATATTAATGTGTAAAAAAAAAATCTAAAAAGCCCTATTTTTTTTTAAAAAAAATATATATATATTTCTCATCATTGAGGCATGCCACATAGGCAGATTGAAGATTCTCATTTATATATATATATTGATTTTTGAATTGATTTGATTGATAAATACTCAGATATTCTCCCTGTCTCATTTTATGTGACATCATTTCCTTTTTGTTCAATCCCAAAAAAATGTCACATTTCTTTATATGGTAAGTATTTGAAGGTATAATTTCTCTTTTATTCTTATTGGTTTCATTTAATTTTCTTAATACATTTATGAGGAGAGAGAAAAATGAGTTGCTTTTTTGATGTACAATTTGATAAATATTTCAAAGTTTTCATTATTTTTTAAATTTCGTGTCGGATCAAATGTTATCAAGTAAAATGAAATGGAGGAAGTACTAATTATTTCTGCGGGTTGAGATCCGATTACCCGACCCGTTTAACAGCTTTGCTGGAGTCGTGCCTTCTCTTCGAAGGAAAATCCTTCGACACGCCAAAATTGGCAAAGTAGTTCAATAATTTACGTATATTCAAACGCCTTTGCGCCTCTGTAAATTCTCCCGTCGTTTCTTCTTTCTCTCTCCGCATCACCGACAGAGAAGAAGAAGAGGAAGGATATACCGATACAGCAATTATTAGGGATTTGTATATTATTTTCAGGTAAAATATACATTCACAACTATTGTTTTCTACAGCTCAGACGATATTCAGCCATTACTCTTTCTCCGGAATTTGCTTCTCAAACATGTCTTACGCCTATCTCTTCAAGTATATCATCATCGGCGATACCGGTATATTTTTTTCCTGATTTTTCTGGTTTTATTTGTGTAATTTTATTGTTTAACACCTGATTTGGATCTGATCAATAGGTTCCTGGTGAGTTTGAATTGAACTTAGTTTTTCTTTTCATGAATTTTTAATTATCTCGATCTGGAATAAGGATTTCAATATATGGTAATTCATTTATGCTGCTATGGAAATGTTAAATGTGGTTGTGATGTTTCTATGCTGCTAGAATTTGAATGTTATGGTTTTTTTGTTGTATCACTTGCTTTTTTCATATATAAATTGATGTTGATCATGTCCTCACGATGAATGGCTCGTATTAAAACGAAGGATTGTATCAGCCGAATCCATTTGATCTAAGGTCATTTGAAGATTTTTAGCAATTGTGGATGTATTGTATCATCAACTAGTGGTTTTGAGAGTCTAACTTATAGGTTCTTGTGTCTTTGTGAAAGCATGATGAGTGAGTTTAGTAATGGAATTCTTCATTGGTTGTGTAGTTTGCAAAATCTTTGACAAGTAAAACAGTTAGCTTTCTGTACCATCAATATCGAGGACAAGCTGAGAGTTGGAAAATTGTGCTATACGTTAGGCTTTCGTGTTGGCAATCTCATTGATTTTAGAGATAAATTATATGCAGCTTATGGTAAAGATGATCATTCAAGAGTTTTATCATCATATCAATTTAGGAAACTGCATGGTTTACACATTGCTTTTAGGACTAATTAGGAGCACCAACATTTTGGGTAAGGATAATTTAATCTCTTGGTAGTATGCATAATGACAAACATACTAAATAATTCTTCATGATTTGCCATGTATTTGTTTGTGTTTAGATACATACATAGACTTCCTTGTTTTTTTATGTGCTTATAGCAGTGCTCTTTCTCGTGGCGTCTCTTACTGACAAACGATTAGATTTATTGGTTAATGATGTTAAACTGAAGAAGTCTTGTATAAGACATTGTTGATAATGTTATTTATTTTGTTATGCAGGAGTTGGAAAATCATGTCTTCTGTTGCAATTTACTGACAAACGATTTCAACCAGTTCATGATTTGACCATCGGTGTTGAATTTGGGGCTAGAATGATCACAATAGACAACAAGCCCATTAAACTACAAATCTGGGATACAGTTAGTGAAACATCTTTCCTTCTTTTTCTGTTGATTTAATTAAGTTTTATGCACAAAAAATGCTAAGATTAGTCAACAGTTCAGATAGTTGTTGTGGCTACTGCTTAATAGGAACTTTGGATTATCTATCCTAATGTTCAATGTTGTGTTGTTGATGTTAGAATCGTTTTTATGGTGTAATCTTTGTTCTCTCTTGGTTGTGTGAATGACTAAAAGCATGATCTAATGAGTGTTCTCCATTACAGGCTGGTCAAGAATCATTCAGATCTATCACGAGGTCATACTACAGAGGTGCTGCTGGGGCACTACTTGTTTATGATATTACAAGGTATTCTCTGCAGTGTCTTTGGCCTTCCCATACCTGTAGGGAACTTGAGGTTACATGTCTCATAATATAAATGAATATATTTCTTGATCTGTCCTTTTATCGTTGATAAATGTTCCAGAAATATTCTTCTACAAATTCTTGTTACCCCAGGATGCATTCTAAGTGCTAAGTTCCCAGCATTGTGAATATATATATATATATATATTTTTTTTTCCAGTTTTTTGCTAATTTTCTTACAGAACATTTTCGATGTTTACCTAATGAACGATGAACATTCCCTTCTAATCTTTCACTTTATTACTTTTAGCCTATCTAATGATGTTCCAGTCGGATGCCTAACATGTCTTTGGCTATGAGAGCATCAGAACAAGTCTGTAAAGCTAACTATAAGCACTGGGTTATTTTGTTCTTATTCTTTTTGTCTTCAAATGAAGGAAACTTAATATTAAACTAAGGTGTATATATGAAGATATTATGGAAGTTTGGTCTATTTGATGTAGTGGTGATTTTGTTTTTCCCATGCCAAAACATTTTAGGAGGGAAACATTTAATCACCTAGCTAGTTGGCTAGAAGATGCAAGGCAGCATGCAAATGCAAACATGACCATAATGCTGATTGGAAACAAGTGTGATCTGGCTCACAGAAGGGCTGTAAGCACCGAGGAAGGCGAACAATTTGCCAAGGAAAATGGGTTGATATTTATGGAGGCCTCTGCCAAAACAGCTCAGAATGTTGAAGAGGTGGGGGATTCTTCCATCCGCTACTTTCCTGACCTTTAATATCCATCCATGGACATCTTTCTCTAACTAAACTTATAAATTGGTTGTTTATGTGGTTTCTTGTTTCTGCTGCTTTCAGGCTTTTATCAGAACAGCCTCAACAATTTATAAGAAAATACAGGATGGAGTGTTTGATGTATCGAATGAGGTATGTCACGCCCTGACCATTTTTATATATCTATAGTCTTTTAGCGTGGCTAATTTCCGTGGACATCTGTTAATATGAAAATTACGATCGTCTAGAAAAACCTAATTGGCATCTCATGAAGTAAAGAGTTATGAAGAAAGTTTTTTTTGCTTGTTCTAAACCTGTTTTAATTTTTTGTTCTTGATTGAAATTAAACAAAAAAGTTGGAGGATATTCTCTCCTTTGAAAACATATATGCGTTTGGATACTTTGGAATTTTATTCCCCAAAAGAGTACTTGTTTGCATCTTGTAATAATTGCAGTTTTTTGAAGTTTTGAGTGTGTTTTATTAGTGGATAACTTTTCTTTTGAAGTTGCTAAAACCACTTCTTGCAATATGATTTTTTAAAGGAAGTCTTTTGACCAATACTTCTTGAAAAAAAACAAAACTTGAACACCTATTTTGAAAGTTTTCTGCAAGATAATTACTATAAATTATCTGCAAACAAATGTCACCTAAGGAGGTTCATCCCCTATGTAATCTGGTCACTTGACCAAAGATCAACATCCTGCATGAGAAAAAAGACCATCTGGAGAAACCATTGTTGGGTTCATGTCTTGTGTATTTGCAAATGTCTAGCTGTATTATTTGCAGATAAATGCTGTTATAGCTTCTGAGATGCTAGTTTCCGTGATGAATAGTCTTGCAAAATGTAACATCCAAATTGGAGTAGATGTTTAAGCAGTTCCTAATTGGATCAGTCTTCTCATTTTCTGGGATCTTTAATTCATCTTACTTTGACCTATAAAATAATTTGTGTGTGTGAATCCAGTGTCCTTTTGAGAGCTAGATACCTAGAACTCACGGATATGGAACATGCTGTCTTAGTGTGGGAAGGCAACATTAATTTGGAGGAAGTTAAGAAGATATAATTCCAACCATCCTAAGAAATACCGATCCATCAATCTGCATTCTGCTGACTTGTGAGTTCATACCCCAATCTGGGGACCAAGTTGGGCATATTGTTAGCAGAGTTCCCTGTTTAATGGAGTATCATTTCAGTTGAGTAGTGATAAAATAGCATTGATGAATGTCCTAATCATCGTTTTGAGAACTAAGAAAACAGAAACTTACGTTGCAAATATTTCAGTAAATACTTGTAAATCTCAGTGATAATTGATTATCAACATGTATAATTATCATTTACGTAATAGTAGATAGTTTCCGAAACTAATGCTTGCCTTTTTTCTTTTGCAGTCCTATGGAATAAAAGTTGGATATGGAGGCATTCCGGGGCCTTCAGGTGGAAGAGACGGAGCTGCTTCACAAGGAGGGGGTTGTTGTACTTGAAAATGGACATTTATTGTTCGCAGACCTATCATGTTCCTATGGTTGTTTATTTGTAGTTTGGTATTCTTAATATCGAGTGCTCTTTAGTTTATTCCTTTTAATGAAAGGATAATATATGTGCAAAAATAAGTAAATTTGGTACATAAAAGACATTCTTCTTCTTTGTGCATTTTCTGTTTATTGAGTTGTCAAATGTGAATTTATTTCAGAACATGTGAGCTTCCTCTGCTTTTTCATGTGCCCTTGCCTGTTTCTTGCACCGCAGTGTGCCAGGGATGGACATAAATGGCACACACTTTGGCTTGTGGAAAGAGTATGGTGAGTTTCATTTATAAGTATTTACTTACATCAAGTTGATAGAAAGTTGTGTTTGCTCAAACACATCATACATCCATTAGTTAAGTATAAATGCCTAATATGAACTTTTTTACTTGAATCGTGAACTAAATTTACTTGCGTCCAGAATCATGCATTCATTAATTAGGTATGAAAAAAGGATGTATAATTTGAATAACAACGAGAAAAAAAGTATGACGGGATTGATGTTCACTGGCAAAATGGACGGACGATGAAATTTGATCGTCCATTTAAACATAGCAACATGGGTCTTTAGTCATTATCATTATTTTATAATTATATTCTTGAAACTTGATACATCAACTCTCATAGGGAAAGTGACAGCATAGAATAAACTATAATATCAATTCTGGCAATTTCGAATTATTCCACATCTCTTTTGTCATTTCATTTCCTCCCCTATGTATACAAGTACCAGATACCAATTATTTAAATACAAAAAAATCTTGATTAAACAATTCATTATCTCACTCTTAATCACATTTAATAATGCACGGCTCATACACGTCCGTCACCCTTTTTTTATTCTCTCAAGCACATGTGATCATATCTAACTCTCGTGCAAACAAGTGAAATAACGTCAACTAATAAATAATTCTTAATACTCTTTTCATTTTAATTTAATTTGATAAGGATTTTTTTTTATTTAAAATTTTAAAATAAGTTAAGCATATGAGAATATCTTTTAATCTTGTTTTTAAAAAATAACGCAGCTCAAATAAATTAAAATTGTGTAAATGTTTTTTTGAAAAATAATGATTCTAATAGTACATTCTTTTTCGTCCTTAGATTTTTTTTAAGCTGAAGTACAAAAGTCATATTTCAATCCCAAAATACCCTCAATCGCAATAAATATTTCAATCCCCAAAATACCCTCAATCACATGAAGTGTGTACCAGTCATACCTATGGTCCTCTCGTAAATTCCCACAAAACTAAGTCTATAAAGTTACCTTGATATCAGTATTATAAAACCAAAAATCTCAGCTGTAATTAAGTGCAATCACACTCTACCACACACTCTCTATAGTATCTATAGTTGAGAGCAAGCTTTGTTAACAATGGCGGCTTCCATTGGAGCCTTAAAATCTTCACCTTCTTCCCACAATTGCATCAATGAGAGAAAAAATGATTCTACACGTGCAATATCCAGCAGAAATCTCTCATTTTCGTCTTCTCATCTCGCCGGAGACAAGTTGATGCCTGTATCGTCCTTACGTTCCCAAGGAGTACGATTCAATGTGAGAAGAAGTCCATTGATTGTGTCGCCTAAGGCTGTTTCTGATTCGCAGAATTCACAGACATGTCTGGACCCAGATGCTAGCAGGGTAAGTAAATTTCACTCAATTTTATCATAAGATTTGGGAATTTATATTATGCATTAGTATATAATCATTAGATAAAAATGTAGAACTTTTTTCTCTGATTAATTGATTAATTGAGGTGATTATTGGATTGTGACGGTTTGGAAAAGTAGATCCTCTTGTAAAAAAAAATGGAGTGGATTGCTTCAGAGTGAAGTATTTTGACTGGGTAGTTCTAGATCCGAGATCCTCTCACCTATTTTCCCTCTTTCTGATACATAATCACGTGCCTGTTTAAAAATGTGCTTGGATTACTTCATTTTGTTTAATATTTAACAAAATTCTTTGCTAACATTCTTCAAAGATTCATTATGCACATGATAGTCATTATTGATGATATGACTTGGAAAAGCTGTTAAAACTAGTAATATTTTCTGGAAAATGTAGTCATTGGATCTGACTATCTGAGCATGAGCAAAACGTTGCTGCACCCGCGTGTCGGATCCTTCAAAAATACACTACTTTTGGAGTACCAGACACGCACCCAAAGACGACTTCAGAGAGTCCAAATAACGTTTTCAGGCATAGCTAGTAGTGTGTGTCTCACCTTCTACTCCTTAGACTGAACAGTTTTTTATTTGTTATTAGTCATAATGGGCAGATTGCCATTTCAATATGTCAACCTTTCTATATTTTCATAAAAAGTATATCAATCTAGTTATATTGTAGTATTAAGTTAATTGTATTCACAAAGCCTTATTTGGTAATAGCTTGACAATGATTCACGTGTTCTTAGAAGTAAGTATTATGGTAACTTGTTTTTTTTTGATATGGAAACTTTTAGAAGCTGAATTTCTCTAAGTAAATACGGTGATCTGAACTTGAATTGTTTATGCAATGTAGAGTGTTTTGGGAATTATTCTTGGAGGTGGAGCTGGGACCCGACTTTATCCTCTAACTAAAAAAAGAGCAAAACCTGCGGTTCCACTTGGAGCAAATTATCGTCTGATTGACATTCCCGTAAGCAATTGCTTGAACAGTAACATATCCAAGATCTATGTTCTCACACAATTCAACTCTGCCTCTCTAAATCGCCACCTTTCACGGGCATATGCTAGCAATATGGGAGGATACAAAAACGAGGGCTTTGTGGAAGTTCTTGCTGCTCAACAAAGTCCGGAGAACCCCGATTGGTTCCAGGTAAATTCTCATTCCCGCTGCATAGAGTTCACATAAAACTACTGTTATTGTTATTAATTACGAGGATACAGATATCAACTTAATTGCTATGAAGCATACAATTAGCACTTAAACTACCTATATCTTTGTAAGCTTCTGAAGAGCTGTTTAGAAATGCATTATTTGAGTTGTAACTCGGGTGTCATTCGTGCATGACACCTTGAATTAAACTTCTATTTACGTTTTATTGCTGCTCTGAACTAGTTTACTTCACAAACTGGCATAATAAGTGTTGATGCTTGCTGTAGGGCACTGCCGACGCTGTCAGACAATATCTGTGGTTGTTTGAGGAGCATAATGTTCTTGAATACCTTATACTTGCTGGAGATCATCTGTATCGAATGGATTATGAAAAGTTTATTCAAGCCCACAGGGAAACAGATGCTGATATTACCGTTGCAGCACTGCCAATGGACGAGAAGCGTGCCACTGCATTCGGTCTCATGAAGATTGACGAAGAAGGACGCATTATTGAATTTGCAGAGAAACCGCAAGGAGAGCAATTGCAAGCAATGAAAGTATGACTATCATAGTCCTAATGATTTTCAGTTCAGAACTACTCAAGAAAGAATTTGTTAGCATGTGTTAATTCTTGTTTTGATGTATTTCAGGTGGATACTACCATTTTAGGTCTTGATGACAAGAGAGCTAAAGAAATGCCTTTTATCGCCAGTATGGGTATATATGTCATTAGCAAAGACGTGATGTTAAACCTACTTCGTGACAAGTTTCCTGGGGCCAATGATTTTGGTAGTGAAGTTATTCCTGGTGCAACTTCACTTGGGATGAGAGTATGTACTTTCTCTAGAACCTACACTTCATGTTACTTTTACTTATCATGAAAGTTGGAATATGAAATATACACATTTTGCTGTGTTCAATGCATAAAAGAAGTTGCATCTTCTGGCCTTTACTCTAGAGCAATAGGGTCTTACTGTCTCAAGTTCTTGAACTCTCTTCCAAATATGGTTATGGTTATGAAATGAGCTCTCTTTTGTCTTCTGCTTTCGTGTGTTGCCCCTCTCAAGTTTTTCTCTATTTTTCTTCTTCTTTTTGTTGCTTTGCTTGTTCTGGTCATCAATGTGGAAACTCAAAAAAGAATGATGCATCGCGCTCAATTTCTTTTTAAGATAATGGTCACTTGGTTAGTGTTCTTTCTAGAAGTCTTATGTATCTGTGTTCTCAGGTGCAAGCTTATTTATATGATGGGTACTGGGAAGATATTGGTACCATTGAAGCTTTCTACAATGCCAATTTGGGCATTACAAAAAAGCCGGTGCCAGATTTTAGGTAATTTTGCTGATCTCAAGGAGATTGTTCTCTATAGTTACCATGCTCTGTTATCCACTCACTTTGATTTGACACTAATATTGTTGTCTTCAATATATAATGAAGCTTTTACGACCGATCAGCCCCAATCTACACCCAACCTCGATATTTGCCACCATCAAAAATGCTTGATGCCGATGTCACAGATAGTGTCATTGGTGAAGGTTGTGTGATCAAGGTAACTATTTATTGTTTCAAGGCTCCTATATTTCTAAGTTGCATTCTTGATAGTAAATATGTGAGGCATATCTCTGACATGTTCAATAGTTTCTGTGACTTCATCTGAGGCATGCTTGCATTTTCTTCTCAGTTTGATTTTCCATCATGGTTGGAGAGGGCTAAATATTTTTGATGTTATAGATCTTGACTTATTAGAGACAATTGGTCTGAAATATAACATCTAAAAGTTGGCTCTTTGATTAAGTTGAGGCGCACAAAATTTAAAACTCACTTACTAATATTGGAGAATCGAAGTGGAGCCTTGGAGCAACGTTAAAGTTGTCTCTGTGTGCGTAGAGGGTAACAGGTCCGAGACGTGGAATCAACCTTTAATGCTTTGGGTAGGTTGTCTACATTATACCCTGGGTTTGGACCTTTTCTGGACCCTAAGTGAATGCGAGATGCTTTTCACCATTCTTTTTTTTCATTTTTCATCATACTGTGCTCCAGAAAATGCAGAAAAATATTATACCACTACATAGTTATTAACCAATATTCTGTTTGCAGAACTGTAAGATTCACCATTCTGTGGTTGGGCTCAGATCATGCATATCAGAGGGAGCAATTATAGAAGACTCACTTTTGATGGGGGCAGATTACTACGAGGTAATGCTAATAATTCTTAGATTACCAGAAAACATTTCTAAAACTAATATACACGGGAACATGAATTTAACATTCTTCGCTTATTACACTTGCTGTGCATATTGTTTACTGCAGAGCAACTTGCCTTAAGAGTCAAACTATACATGATAAAGAAAATACTGAGCTTGTGGTTTCCTTACTCTATTCACTTATTATAACGGACTCGCTTTCTGACCCATTATTGGTTCAGACTGATGCTGACAGGAAGCTGCTGGCTGCAAAGGGCAGTGTCCCAATTGGCATCGGCAAGAATTGTCACATTAAAAGAGCCATTATCGACAAGAATGCCCGTATAGGGGACAATGTGAAGGTTAAATTCCTTAAACTTTCACACTTCTGACTTATTGTCATTTAAACATGCAATGGATGTGTAATGTTTTTTCTCGATATCATGTATGCATATTCATAGCATTGGTTTAGTCATGTCATATGAATCTTTTCTTCATTATCTGGGCGATGTACAGTGATCATGAGTTCCTAATGAGTAATTTCTTTTGTCAGATCATTAACAAAGACAACGTTCAAGAAGCGGCTAGGGAAACAGATGGATACTTTATCAAGAGTGGGATTGTCACTGTCATCAAGGATGCTTTGATTCCAAGTGGAATCGTCATTTAAAGGAACGCGTTTTAACTTGGTTGCCCTCCAAGATTTTGGCTAAACAGCCATGAGGTACAAACGTGCCGAAGTTTTATTTTCCTGTGCTGTAGAAATCTAGTGTACATCTTGCTTTTATGATACTTCTCATTACCTGGTTGCTGTAAAAATTATTCGTCTAAAATAAAAATAAATCTACCATTACACCAAATCTGCTTTGATCTCACTTTTGCTTTAAGTTTACTTGTGTTTCATCTCTGTATGTTTATAGTGAAAAGGAATTATTTGTTCTTAACCAATTTTCATGAATTCGGATTAGTCAGGTTCCATTGTGGGTAAATGTATTGAATCATGTTTTAGAATATGAAATTGAAGAAAAACATCAGAAAACAGCTATCAAAATTCGAGTTTATGCACGTTGAAGAGAAAATTACTTGCTATATATGTAGAAGAAGATGAAAATAAGAAAACAACACTGTGTCTTTAAATTTAGCTAGAAGAAAAATGATCAATCAGAAACAAACATCTCAAAAGGAGATAAGCCATCAAAAGCTGGAACGATCGCGAGTCCTCTGTTGTTGCTAATGCTACTTCCACCAGCAAGTACATTAGCTATTGCTGCACCAGTACTCAATCTCTTAGCAGTTTTTGTATCTTTGAACTCCGCCTTTTCCTTGTCCTGTTCCGTTGTATCACAGAAGCCATCAAAGGATGGAGTAATAGTGAGTGCTTCGTTCTTGCCATTGTTGCTTTCACCAACACCTACATTATCTGTTGCTGAACCACCTTTAGTATCTGTTGAATTCGCGTTCTTCTTCTCTTTTGTTGGGAGAGGTGGCGATGGCAGCTTGACACCAAAGTAATCAGTACAAATAGTCCAATTTTGAAAGAGAGACATGTTTACAAGAGTGATTCTTGAAGATGGAAAAATAATGAAAGTAGTCATAAGGTATATATAGAGAAAGAAATTTGAGTTTTAACCAAATCTGGAATGAAATAGGAGTTGATTAAAAAAAAACGACTTTTAGTTGGAATTGGGAAAACGAGTAGCTTAATTCAATTCCTGCATGGAATAGGATTTGATTTCTAAGTTTTTTTTTTAAAAAAAATAATTTTTGTGAGATAGCACTTTACCTACGAGTAGTTGGGCTCCAACATGGGCATCGAATAGGAATGTCAAAAATGAGTTCAAATATCTGTCAAATTCGTCTAGAATTTTAAGAGTCGGACTCAAGATTTTTTCCTGATTTGAATTCAATCTTAACTCATTCAAGCCTTAACCAATCTTAAGAAAATGTTTAATTGAGCTCAATTTAATCTTTAATTTCAATCCGTTTTAACACTTTTTATTCGCAATGATGTAATGTATGTTCTTATATTAAAAATATGGATTACTATATATTTTATATATTTTAGAATTTATCTATGTGTTTGTACTTTTTTAAAAAAAAATTCTGTTGAAATTCAAATTGTGATTATAAAACTTAAATAATAATAATATATTAAAATTATTGAGATTAATCGGGTAAAATTGGGCGGGCCAAGATCCAAGTCCATTTGAGTCCAACTCATTTGTGAAAGTAAATTTTGACGAGTCAGGACCCAACACAATTTTTATTTCTATTTAATATCTATAATTTCAACTCAATCCACTCATTTAATATCTCTAGTATCGAACAATGGATGAGAAACCCAAAAAATGAAGTATGATGAGAGTAGAGAATTTTATGGTTAAGAGGTCCTAGTGGTAGTCATCCTCATCACTTTCTACAAAAAAAAATTATTTACTCAAAATGTTTATGTAATTCATACACAATTTGAGTTCAATTGTAAAGTTGCTTTGTTGTTTATCAACAAGTTTTCTCACGGATACCCTTATTTTAGGTGTTTTTCAATTTTTGCTCTCAAATATATGATAATATTAACTTTTTTATAGATCAATTATCTATGACCTAATTTTGTAAGTCATAAATTAATAATTTTTTTGCCTTGTCCGGTGCAAGTTTTATAGAAATAAGCTATATGGAGTATAAATTATGTATAGCTAACTCGTATATGGAGTATAAATTATGTATAGCTAACTCGTTCAACATATATTAGACAATGTTTTGTCATATACGGCATAAGCTCGATACAAATAAGTTATGTCTCTTATCTAACGCAATAACTTGTGGGTTCTATAGGAATAAAAGTTGCGTAAGATATACTTGAATTTTAAAAAAGATTTATTTGTCTACTAAATAAACGATAGTTATAACTAATTATTCTTTAACATAATCCTCTTATATGATCTGAACAATTCCTTGAAGCCGAGCATGAGCCTATATTTGCAAAAAAACTTATGAGTCAATCTATAATTTTCTTTTTATAAAAAAAATAATTAAAATCACAAACTTGAAATTTGAATTCTATTTTTCAATAGAATTAGAAATTTGAAATCTAAAATCAAGTGTCCAAGTTCTGCTCAAACATCATAAATAAACACAAACTCCAAACTAAAATTTCAATTTTGAACTCCAAATTGCATGGGTATATCTCAACAAAGAAATAGCCTTAACATATGTAATTAACATAAAATCTTTTATGAATAGCTATACTAAAATAACTAAATAAGCCTCGAGACTCCATACAAAACTTAGTTGAATCGAGAAACTCAACAGGCTACATTCACATGTGCAAGGGGTAGGAAGCTATAGTACCAATGAAAATACGGATGAACCCAATAACTTTTATCGAACCCAAATAACCCTTGTTTGGTTACTATTATGCAACCCCCCCAGGGGGTATAGGAGTGGGTGCAGCATAAAGAAAAGGTGCTCGAAAAACAACCAAACAAGAACTATTTCCCTTTCAACTATCCATGTATCAACTATACTCGTGTTCTTTGACAAGTAACGGGTACATTAAGCTAAGATTTATAAGGAAATTTACATGTTTCCTGCAGCGATCAACCAAAGAATACATTAGTAAACCCCATAACAACGTTATGTTTATCTTAACAAATAAGAAACTACAACTAATTTTAATTTTTTACTCCTCAGAACTGACCTGCTTGCTCGATGAAGAAGCTATCCACAAAAAGAAAAAAGAAAGGTACTCTTCATCACACATTTGAATCTGGATATCACAAAGCAATTCCAACATTTCACATGTTTTTAGCAAAGAACTCCTGGTCAAACTCGACCACCATGTTTAGAGCACATTTGTTTCCATTTGTCCTTGAGATCAGTTGGAGTGCGAGAATGATCAAACACATGATGACCAAAGTCTAGAATTTTTCTCCATGGGGTGTTTTTGTTTACTTTGGATGAGAATTTTTGAACTCCTTCCTGCAGCCACAACATGCATAATTAACTCAGGAACTCAGACATATCAGCAAATGAATCAGATAACTGCAAACATCAGCAACAAACCACTTTTCGCTGACACTGCACACAGAAAAACCAGTGGGTTGCTCAACCAATCTAGTATTTAGGCTTGTGAGACTTATATTGTCATCATTCATCACAAGAGCCTTCTGATCTTCATGAATCACTCAAAATTCTCCAGTGATGCCAACTGACACGAACAATATGAACCACTACACTGTGTGCATTTACAGGCGCATCAATGTTGTCTCAATACTTCGTAAATTTTAAAGCAAGCATGTGATAACGGATCTCCGTCTCAATGGAACTTTTCAATAACATATTTGTCCAAATAAATCATTATCATCCATGATACAAGAGAAAGGTTACTATTTAGGATTTTTTGTTTCCTTTGCTATAAGCAGACTTTTGTTCTCCTCCCTATACCTACTATACAAGTGCAGCACATTTTTTCGCAATGCAGGGGTAAACAAGGGGAAATTTCCTTACCCCAACCAAAAAAACAAACAAACAGCAAGTTTGGAAAGTGCAGAATTTTTTACAAGGTAGATACAAAATACAAACGGGAAGCTTGTAGGATGATACAAGGTTGCCCTTAACAGAGGGACGAGAAGGAATTATCAACATAAACTTTTTCATTTTTGCCCGTCCTATTGACTGTTTTATTTTGCAGTTTGTAATCTCCCTTTTTTCTTCTTTTATTTTTGAAGGTGGTGGTAAACCAGCTCGGGAAAATGGATAATTATTGCAATACGCAAGAATAACCACAAGAAATCACATATCTAAAGTTTTCTTATTCTTTCTCCATTACTTTCCCATACGTATTTTAGGCACCCTCATTTTACCTGAATTTTACAGGAAAAGAGGGATGAAGCACATAAAATTAAGTCATTCCGTGGCATTGAAGCCATTACAAGAAAGTCAGTGGTTAACACCTACACACGACAAGCCAAATCAATTGCAAAGTCTGTAAGATGTCAATGCTGCACAAAACATATGGCTTTTTAAGCATAAAGAACCTTAAAAATGTTAAGTTGAAAAAAGGAGACAGAAGTGAAGTTGCAAAAACTAAAACAAAAGAAAAAAGATGAAGACGAAATGGTGGTATGAGGATAGCATTATCAAAGTTCAGTCGATGAACTTAACCCAACTACCAAATCATTGTTAATCAAGTTAGTACCTAGTAAGTCTAAAAATATAGATGTCAGATCTTCCAACGTAAGGACACTATGTATCCTTGGCTCACACTACCGAAACAAACCTATACAGTAGATATTTCTGGAAATGTACCTCAATCATCTCTTCCTCTTCGTGACGCCATAATACTCTTTTACGTTTCCCGTTTGGAAGGATATCTAGTCTGCAGCAGAAAATAAAGTTGAAATTATTAGTTGTTGAAGAATAAATAGGATAATTTGCTCAAACTTGAAAGAAATTTCATAAGCTCACTTACAACGTGGAAGGCTTTTTAACTTGCACAAACATGACCGCTGCATTATCATTCTCAAGTAAGGAAGCTGATTTCCTAGTTAACATTCTTGGAGAGTCAGTCAGCATATGCTCATCTCTAACTTTGTTAATCTGTTTACCGCACTTACGTTGTGTTGAAAAACGCTTAGATTTTCTACATGTTAAATCCAAAGTTTCAGCTCTTCTTTTACCGTGCAAGTGCTGCTGCAACAAAGGATCTGTGTGTATGACAACTGCAGTAGTTTGATCAACCTTTGTCATCTGTTCTCCTGCAATTTTAGTGGAGTTTCTTTTTGGTTCTTCCAGAACAAGTTCATTCCCCAATATTTCCTCTTCAGCAACAGAAGAGTTACTTAAGAGGCCATCTTTGTGGTGGTCTTCAACACTTTTCTCTAGTTGGTCTTCACCAACTTCTAGTAGATCATTTACCTGAATGCCGTTTCCAGCTTCTAAAACTCTAAAATTGGTTGATGTTGCTTTAGAAGATGTACGAACACTAGGTTTACTACCACAATTAACAGCTGGGCCTGCAAGTATTTTCTGCCCAACCACCCATTGTTGATCACAATTGCTTTCTGGAACATCACTCTTCTTTTCTGGTAATGGCTCATCAGACCTTTCACATGTTGATTTGCTTAGTATTGATGGCACCTCTCTGACCTTGTCCATCATTTCCTTATCTATGAAAGCATCCAGAGCTTGTTTTTTTGACAAAACATACCCCTTTGCTTGATGAAATCTTGCAATTGATTGCCTATACAGACAATAGGGGCAGTAGAATTTTCCCAAATCATCAAATCTAGCTGGACAACCCATGCACCTTACATGAACTGCTATAGGACAACAACTATCAGCACAAACCAACACTTCTCCACCTTTATCACATTTTATACAAATTTCTTTCCATGACGGGCTCATTTATTCCAACACTTTTTTCTTTCTACCCCCTCAATATATTGTTTCCATAGGAATTAACACACAGTATCATCAGACACGCAGCACCTTGTTGATGTTTCTAGTACTTACTTAATAGATGATTCACAATAGCTACTGATGAATCAACCATCCAACCAGAGTCCACTTCAAATCAGGGTTTGCTTCAATCATAGACATGGAAAAACTCCATAAGTTACAGTACAGATCATCTTCCTCTCTACTTAGAGTTACACAATTAACATCAGACAAAGCATACAAATACGTAAGTATTGTCAAAGTAGTCATTAATTAACTTAAACTATAGCTCACTCTCTGATAATTAATGACCAATGGTATATAAAATTAGAGACTGCATTCTTTTTAAGTTTTAATATACTTAAACTATAGCTTAATCCTTGTAATGCAGCTTTCCCTTTAATTCTTCAGAAGCTCAAAATCCTAAATATGAAACCTATATTCTTCATAACAACTAAAGAATTCATATTTTCAGCTCGTTCAAAATAATAGTAACAAAGCAATGCCGATCTCAAGCTAGAACTAAAATTTACAGTGGAATTCAAATTAATTTATTTCAAACCATTACACTTAACAGTAAGAAATTGAAATACGTTCAATCTAATATGCTTCAATCAAAGTATCAACAATCAGACTGTTTTAAGTTTTTACCACAAAAATATCAATAATTTAAAATTCTTTAGGACAATTCAGAAAAATTTAACACATGTACGAATTAAGCCTCTCTTCATGCACGAACAGATTGAAACAACCTACAACTTGTAATCTACCAGTAAAAAGTGTCGGAATTTTCTCGACATAGAAATAATCAGCTAAAGCGAGTAAGCCGGAGAGAGAGTGAAGAGAACTTACCGGTGGTATCACCGGAGAAGAACCACCGTGAGGAATTCGTCGAGCCCACTGTTACTGCAGATCGCTCAATTCAAATGGGCTTAAGATGACATTAACTGACTCAATTCAAATTAAAGTTGGTAGGCCGAAATTTGGGCCAGAATTCGGTATTCTTTTGGTACCTTTGGGCCGTGAGAGCCCAATTACGTAGAAAATGGGCAAAGTGCACGTATATCCGATTTTGAGATTACCATTTAAATCATAAGTATTATGTATACAAATTTATAAACTTAACCCGAAACATCTGGTGTACGCGATTGAAGTATAAATATTTGTCTGTCAAGTTCAGCTTGTTAAGGCCAAACTCCCAACCATTGTAGCCGAAGATAGGCTTGCCAAGACTAAACGCGTTGAGATTCTAGACATGTATATCTAAAACTGAAGTAATTTTCACCCCTTAATTTATACTTAATTTTCATATTTAAAATTTAAGATTCACTTTTTCAATATTGTAATAATAATAATTTTAATACTAAAAGCTTTTATCTTATTATGATTAAGTTTTTTAATACTATAATTGTGTTCTACATGACACCGTACAAATAAAACTACGGAGTGAAATTTCTTCGAAATGATAAGAGGTGACTACTTTTAGCTAGCTTGTACAATTCTACTTAATGTAATAATTTTCAAGCTTATAACAAAGACATCACTTTCTTTTTTTCCTTTTATTTATTAAGTGGACTCTTTCAAACATGTGTGAAGATGAACGTATAAATGATCGGGAAAATTGTATATAATAGCAAACTAATAACCTAAAATAAATGGAATAGCTAGGGTTTGATTTAATTGTGCTCCATAGCAAACGTTAGCTAAAATTTGCCAGCGTCTCTCTCCCAGAAATCTCGCTCGCCACTCTCCATTCTCGCTCGCCTCTCTCGCTTTATACACAGAAGTGTATAATTCTGTTTCTGTTTTGTATAAAGTGAGAGAAAATTGTATATACACATGCAAAATATATATCTTCGTGTTATACACTTAATTATACAATTTACAAACATTGTACTTCAAATATTGCAGAGAAAAAGGTGAACGAATTATACAATTGCGAATTATACAATTGTAGTGAAATACAATTTTCTCTAGCTTTATACAACAGAAGTGTATATATTGTGTTTCTGTTTTTGTATAAAGCGAGAGAAAAACATATATCTTCTTGCTATACACTTAATATTGCAGCGAAATAATTATTCAATTGTGCATTATACAATTGCAGTGAAATAGGATAGCGAATTATACAATTGCAGCGAAATAGGCCAGCGAATTATACAATTTAGGCCAGCGAATTATACACTTGTATATGTATAGCGAATTGTACAGTTTTATGTTTGCTATGGAGCACAATTATGCAGAGTTTGCTATAACATACAAATATGAATTTTTTGTTTGCTATATGTGAAAGTTGTCCTAAATGATCTATATCTTTCGGGCCCAGCCCAAGAAAATTAAGCAGGAAATATGTGGATCATTTGATCTGCCGACTTTTTTTTCGTAGTAGTCTTTAATTCACTTTCTTCATAAAAATAAATTCATAAGTCATAAGGTTATACTTTCGTATTATAATATCACGCAAGTTATATTCAAATATGACTTTACTATTAAAAAAATTATGTTTTACTAGTACAAATTCAATTGCTAAAAGATAAAAATTAAAAATCAGACGATTTTTTAAAAAAAAACATATGATTTTATGAGAATATATACCTTTCCTCAAAGTCTTGTTAACTTTTACAAAGCCAGCTTTCAATTACCTTTGCATGTGCTGTAAATTTCCACAACAATAGTTACAAGGAAAAATTAAAGGTCTTTTGCTTAAACAACAAGTTCTTGTATAATATTATTGGTAGTGACATGACATGACCCCTCATCTATCGTGAATAATGCCAATCAATCTTTAATTTTGATACACAAAATTATTTTAATTATTATATTAATGAGATGTACCAAATTAATAGAAATAGTCAATAAATGAATATGTACATCAGGTTCAAACGTACATCATGTTCTTAAATAAGATTTAATAGTCAGTTATGGTTAGAATATCATTTGAATCTCTTATGTCAACATATATATATATATATACCTTATTCGATTAGTTTATATATTTACTTTTTAAAATTATTAAATAAAAAAGTAATATTTTTAAATTCGATAGAAATTATTAATTTTATTTAAATTATTTAAAATATTATTTACTTGATTAACTTAACTTAAACACATCTCGATCTTGCAATACGAGTGAGAATGTGAGATATAACCTTAAATTCTCGCAAAGTTTAGGGTTCCTTTCAACACTTCTCTTGATTACTTATTCAAAGTTCATGTTCTTACAAAAGTTTGAGAGCCCTTACTATATCATGTGATAAATTAGTAATGTATGTAAGTTTAGTTAGGCATATAAAAGAGTATTTTTTAAGACGATCAATAAATAATTCGCACATATTTTTAAAATTATTTAATGAAAATTTTGTTTCCGCCACTTAACATTTGAGTTTGATCTTCTGAAGGTTATGATGCTTTGTTATTTCTGATCCATCAATAACCAACTATACCAACCGCCCCTTTTCTCTCACCATTTTGTACCGTAAGCTACGCCAAAGCAACATAAAGAAACTAAGACAGAGGGAAAAAAAAGTTCCAATCTTTGACAAAGACAGAGAAAAATAAGTGTAAATTTTTGCAAAGAAAAAAAAAAATTTGGTTGCAGTGGAAAAATAAAATCCATTGTGAAGATTCTTTAATTTTCTCTGACAATTAATCAAAAGATAACATGCATATCACGAATTGGGTTTTCTAGCACAATTTGTTGACTTTTTATCAGTTAATAAATATTCTTTCATTTTTGATAAATTATTCTGACCCATAAGCCTTCTATTGATATTTATTGATTTTTGTTTTCCAATTTTGGTATTTTGGAAAAAAAAATAAATAAATTGGGTTTGAACTTTTGTTGGCAGCTATGCAAATGGTTGGAGATGGAAATTTTTCTGTTTTCTCAGCTGAGCAGAATCATTAGTGGATGGCTAGAGATTCACAATTTTCAGGGGAAAAATCCCATCTTGAAGTGAGTTTTTTTTTCCTCTCCTAATTAGTGGACCACTTGTATGGTTTTTCCTCTCTTAGCAGGCTGCGTACAATAGACTCTTGTGGTGTGATCGCGTGCGGGAACTTAGTGTACCGGGTTAATGTTATGTTAAATTTAGCAAACATTATGATTATGAATAATAAATTGATGTAAAATAAATCGAATTCCTTGTTAGTTTAACATTGCACAACTTGGAAGGTTTCATGTTTTCTTTCCTTGCTAATCATTCATTGACATTCTATTAACCTAAGTTGCTTGGACTCGGGTGCGTATTCTAGAGGTTGTATTCTTCGGGATCTAAATTTTTAAGATTCGGAAATACATGTGTATGTGTGGTGATTCGGCTAAAAATAATTCAAATATTTAAAAATAGAGTTGTAACCTAAAGTCTCGAGATATTATGTGGATAACTTGAAGAGGAAATAGTGATAAGAGGAGAATCCTTGAAGGAGATTAAAGGAAAATGAATGATATAGAAATTTATATATATGAGGTATTTTATTTTCTTCAATTTCACCTTAGCTTTTGCTTTGATTAAATCTGTCCGCAATTTCTCTGTTGATTTTGGTCAAAGTATCCAAAATAGGTAGACTAGATCGGGTATGGATCCCACACCCACACCCATGTCGTGTCGACACGAGTGCTCCGAGCAACTTAGCTATTAACTACCTTCTATTTCTTTTGATGAATCAAATTAATGTTAATTCATTGAATGCACCAAGTCTGTGTGTAAAATATGAACAAGGAGAATGAGTGGCTCAATTTGAGGAACTTTTCTCATGTCTGTGAAAAGAACATTATATTGTTCTGTCTATTTTAGGATCAAATATCGTAGAGGCTACACCTTTTGGCCTTCTTTTATCTTATCTAATGAAGGAATACTGGCTAAACAGATGGGATCACTAGAAGGAAGAGCGGTACTTCAGCTTGAGGATGAGACTCTTGCGGACTCTAAGCATAATGATAGGAAGACATCTTCTATGGATGCCGCTCCTCAGATATCCGTTTTTGATACTGATACAGATGATGTCAGTTGTAAATGTACGTGGAATAGTATACTAAGGCAGATGCACATAGTTTTGTTCTCCAAGAAGTTAAACCTACTTATTCCGTGTGGTCCTTTAGCAATGCTCGTTGATATGTTAACTGATCATCACGTAAGTTGCAAAACTATTTCCAGTTCGGTATCTTCATTTCTTAAAAGAGCTTAATTACTCAACATTATTTTTCTCTTGTTCTTTTCGGTCATGACTTTTTCAGGGATGGATCTTTTTTCTTAGCTTGTTAGGAATCATACCCCTTGCAGAGCGTTTAGGTTGGGCGACAGAGTAATTCTCTAACTCAGTATCTACAGTACTTTGTATGAGCCGTACATTTAGGATCAAGGGGAATGCATTTGTTGATGGCAAAGGATTTGTCGCCGTTTAATTTAAAATTTCAGAATTAGTGTCTATTAATGACAATAAAATGGATGTTTGGGCTACAACGCATTTACACTTATTCATGCTCCTGTTTTGCTGTATGGATAATTTGGAAAATGTATAGCTTTTAAATTATGGTCTATTAAGTTGATAACGTGGAACTTTGTATTTGAACAATAAGCTAAAGGTGATGGTTTTATGTTATTTAAAGGCTGTTTATAGTATTTACACTTTTCATAATTGATGTTTTTTTTGGTTTTCCATTTATGTAGGCAGCTGGCTTTCTATACAGGACCAACAGGTAATCTTTCTTCATATCATTGATGTACATACGTAATTTTCATATACTTGATTGAAAGGTCAATTTTCTTCTGTATGTGATTGTTTATCACAGGACATGGTGTTGCATTAGAACAATAATCAATCATTCAGTCTTAACTTGCTTTCAATTTAAAAAACTTCATGTCATCTTTGAGCAATCTGCTGTTGTAATTTTGCAGTTGGAGGACTTTTAAATGCAACTTTTGGCAACGCAACAGAGCTAATAATATCAATGTATGCACTGAGAAGGGGTATGATTCGGGTGGTTCAACAGTCATTATTAGGATCAATACTGTCGAATATGTTACTAGTGCTTGGATGTGCATTTTTTGCTGGTGGAATCGCTCATTCTACTAAGGACCAGCTTTTTGACAAGGTAGATTATGTTATTATGCTACCATATCTATATGACCCGAAAGTCAATATCGTTTAGTTCAAATTGTATCTCATGACCACGATAGCAAGTTATGACATTCTCAGAGTTTTCGCTGTCAGGGAATTGCAGTGATGAATTCGGGGTTGCTCCTAATGGCAGTGATGGGCCTACTGTTCCCTGCTGTCCTACATTTTACACACACTGAGTTGCATTTTGGGAAGTCAGAGCTGGCACTTTCCCGGTTTAGCAGCTGCGTAATGCTTGTAGCATACGGTGCATACCTGTTTTATCAGCTGACTAGTCAGAATAGTTTTTACATGCCACTTGCTGAGGTTGGGATTCTTTATTCTCTCTGCACGTTTTTGTGTTTAATGTTGCTGGCACTAGATACAGAATTGGTTGTTGAAACTGGAAAATAAAAAGTATTGGTCATTAGAATAGCTTAAGCCTTACTTCTCCTGTTGAATTTTCTGATAGTATTTCCGTAAGAGTAGCCAATGCATCTGGTAATCTGAAAGTCAAAATTTCCTCTCTAGCCTGAGATAGTTCTTTTGTTTCTAAGCTCCCAATAAATTTGGAGATTTAGATACTGGATTCCTTCTTATTTTCTCTTTTCTGCCTTAAAACACTCGACCAATGAACTGTATCTGCATATAAAATGATGATATGGAATATTATGCAGTCTTCTGTACATTTAATCAATGAGGAAACCAAAAGGTCCTACAATTGTTAAGTCCCCTCTTCAAACCATCCTTTATCCCACACAGGCTATGCTGATCAATATATTTATTAGCTACATTACTCTTCCATTGAGTTTGCTCAGGTTCCCTAAAAGTTTAATAAAATTCAGGAAGGGGGTGAGAATGACGAGAGCCTAGAAGAGGAAGAAGCTCCTGAGATATCAAAATGGGGGTCAATTATATGGCTTTCGATTTTGACACTATGGATCGCAGTCTTGTCAGGATACGTGGTTAATGCCGTAGAGGTAATTTCTTTGTCCTGCTCTTTATTCTCATTTCCGATTTCCATTCTTTGGCATTCTATTGATAGAATCATCTAATTATCAATAACTTGGGGATCGTCCTTAGTCTGTGTTCTTAATCTTTGACACATATAAGTAGCCTAAGACAAACTAAAAAATAATGCTTCTCTGAGTTTCTCTGCCAATAAATTACACAATGTTTTCAGGGGGCATCAGTTGCTATGAGTATTCCTGTGGCATTTATAAGTGTCATACTGCTACCGATTGTTGGAAATGCAGCTGAACATGCTGGTGCTGTCGTGTTTGCAGTCAAAGACAAGCTTGTACGTTCTTCTATCTTTTCTTTGTATCAAAACTAGGGTTTACTATTCTTTTTCTCTACTTACCTGGTGCCGTTACAGGACATCTCTTTGGGAGTAGCAATAGGCTCATCAACGCAGATTGCCATGTTTGGGGTAGGTAATTCAAAATGTTTATGCATGTTAATTACATCAAAGAGAAACTTTAAGAAGCAAGTTACTCTTGAATAACCTCAGATTGGACGTCTCATTCAGGAAGACTCTACCATTAGGCATTAGCTGTAACTGAATATAGATGCACAATCTCATATTTTATCCGCCTTTACTTCCTGGACCATCACATAATAACTTCCACAGAATTTTTTCTTGTATGTTTATTCCTCTTTTATTGTTTGATGCAGATCCCCTTCTGCGTGGTGGTTGGATGGATTATGGGTCGTCCTATGGATTTGAATTTTCAGTTATTTGAAACAGCCACGCTTTTCATGAGTGTCCTTGTTGTAGCATTCATGCT
This sequence comes from Solanum pennellii, assembly GCF_001406875.1. NCBI lineage: Eukaryota > Viridiplantae > Streptophyta > Magnoliopsida > Solanales > Solanaceae > Solanum > Solanum pennellii. The sequence goes on along the minus strand of NC_028643.1, from coordinate 75,047,172 downwards.
GCAGGTGTGCTCTTAAACTAGATAATTCAGAAGTCTTTCTGGTTCTACTTTTTCCCCATTTCTCTGAGGAGTATTACTTTTGTCTTGTTGATTTCTATGCCGTCTTTTAATTTAGAGTTTGAGGTTGGGGAAAAGTTAAAACTTAATTGTCTTTTCAAATTGCTTGAAAATTACAACATAAAGGCAATATATTTGTTCTAAAAGTTGAAAGTTCTGCAAGTCTTGAGTCGGAGCTTGATCCAGTTAAAATAAATGTCATGTCTCCTTTTCCTCCTTCTCGATTCTTTATTCTTTTCTTCACTTCCGGGATTATGATTGAAATTTAGTTTGCAAGGCTTCCTGCTGTTGAAAATAATTTTTTAATGTTATCCTTTCCTCTTTCTGCAGGATGGAACTTCCAATTACTTTAAAGGACTCATGCTCCTTCTTTGCTATTTGATAGTCGCTGCAAGCTTCTTTGTGCATATAGATCCAGAGGCTATACGTGAGTTATATTTTCTTCGTGAAATTACTATACAGAAGCTCATGATCTTTGATTTATTTACTCTTTTGGTGTCTGTTTGAACTGATAACATCTGTTATTGTTACTGTTATTCTATTCTCTTCTGCTTTGCTTTTGTTTAGTTCTTGAGCACTTCTTCTGTAGTTAAATAAAACAACGGGTTAACCATTTTTGGTCTTGTCCAACGTAACTTTTAGTTGGGGTATACAATTCTTTGGATACCGAAACATTTTACAAAATACACAAAGCATGAATTAAAGAAGAATATGGCAAACACTTGTTTTGGAGTGTACTGATTTTTAGTTAGGCACACACACATAGAATGGCATGCAAACTTTATAAGTAGCAAAATACTCCATAATGATGAGGAAGCGTTAAGTGAATTGAAGTAAGATGTACATGTCTTGAGCCTCTGGAACTAGAAGAAAACATCGTCTAAATTCTTGTCCAAGTTTTTACATATAAGTCGTCCCACTGCTCATCTCAGACAACGAGCTGATTAGGAAATCTAAGGTGAGAAATAGCATCCAGGTAAGAGTTTGAAAAGATCGGATATTCTTTTGCCTTCTTCAGTTCCACTTAATAGCAGCACACTTGGTCTTCCTCATCTTTACGACATGTTAGATGGAACAACAAATGAAACAAGTTTGTCATGTATGATACAGAACCTTTCTTTTCTTGAACATTCTCTCTGTTTTTTCTTGTGTCATCCATACGGGGTACTATATGCACCTTTATAATGGTTATTTACAACTTGCTCGATTTTATTCGACTTGATGATGTTGATTAATTAACTATTGCTTTGTTAGATACATCGTTTTGATGATTATAATACAATACAATGTATCGTTGCTTTGCAGAGGACAAGCCCAAAAAAACATAACAGGTGGTTTCAGATCATGTAGACCTGCTAAAGCTGAAGGGCCATAATACAAATTAGAGTTGCATATATATATAAAAAAAAGAGCCATTTCTTCAAGTTTTGGCCACTCTGAGCTGTATATATTAACAACAATTCAACTGTTGATGATGCTCAGAGTTCTGTATTACTAGCATCTGTGTTCAGTTGAAAAGTATATGTTGTTCTCTTAGTTTTGTGTGGCAGCTGCTGATTTTTTTATTTTTTTTTCGCCTCGAAAATGGCTGGATAGTAAAGAAATTTTTGTGTTATATATTCCTAGTAGGAAAAAAAAAAGAATCTTGTCAAAAGCAGAATGTGTTGTTTTTGACGATGTATCATGAAAGTTAAATCATTCATTGATTACTTTGTAATTTGTAATATCTAAATGATATCTTTTTTTGCTTTTGTAGTTTCACCAAAAGAAAAATAGAAAGCTAAATAATGTATATCCTTTTTGTACTTAATTTTTTCTGTAGGTAAGTCCATACTATAGATTTTAAAATAGAAATAATATTGAAAAAGTAAAAAACGATAGAAATTGATAATTCTGGTCCATGATTTGTGTGTGTGTATATATATATATATATATATATATTAAATCACTCTGATGTTACGGTCATTGATCGGGCTAATTCTTGATAATACCAAGTAAACAATTTTGAAAATTAAGTTAATTAAACACAAATGGTCAATTCATACAAAAAGTCAACATGCCAAACATTATGACATATTTAGGGCTATATATACAAAACTTATCAAGAGATTACTTAGAAGCATAATTATATCTATGGATATAATAATTACATAAAGTAGAAATACAAATATGGCGCGATTCTATGGTACTGTGGGAGATGGTGGGTCGACGTTTGAGGGTTCAGGGTTGATGATAATGGTGGGAATGGTTGTTATGTCCTCTAATGATTTCTATGATCATTTTCGCTTGTGGGGACTCCTCTAACGGCGATGATTGGTACCATCGTGGAGGTGGAGGTGGAGGAGGCGATGGAGGTGGTGGTGGCGGAGGATGTGGTGGTGGTTGTGGTGGTGGCGGTTGTGGTGGTGGTGGTGGAGGAGGTGAATAAACTCTTGTTGTAGTTGTGGAGTCAATAGCTTGTTCTTGGATATATATTGATTTTCTTTTGGTTTGTGAAGTTTAGAGTCCAAGTAATTAAATTGTAATGTGTACATATATATGCAATCCATTATCTTTATATTTGTGAAGAGTCGCTTTTATTTGTATAATAATCGATTGTAAATTGTAATTGGTGATAGATGGGCAATATAATTAAGTAATCGGTCATATAATTCCACATTTGCGATATGGAGTATAGAAATATTGATTTCTCTCTTTTCGATTTTCTTTTATTTGGTAGCTAGCATGTGTCTCATTTTTGCATTTTAATCCCCCCATCCCATATATTTCTAGAATATAAATAGGGAAAAATGATAGAATATGTTTCAGTCAACGGATCAGGTCCATAATAACTCAACAAGAATAGTAAAGAAGAGTAAGCAATAATGAGAACACGACACAAGCAGTTTATGTGGAAATCTCCTTACTCAAAGGAGTAAAAACCACAATCTGTCACATAAGATTTTCAACTGTTTTCACTAATCTCTTCAAGCAAGAATGAAACACAGTTACAACCAAAGTGAGAAGAAGTTATTAATCTCACAACTAAGTAATAACTCTATTACTTACTGAGCATAAGAAGATATCACACTACCCACTAAGTTATTTAACCTAGATAACTTAGACTTCAACTAAGCAGATACAACACTGTTCACTAAGCTATCTAACGCTAGATAGCTTAGACTTCAACTAAGCTGATACAACATTGCCCACTAAACCACCCAACTCTAAGAGTTAGAATTGACTAAGAAAATACAACATTGTCCACTAAATCAGTCAACCTTAATTGACTTAGAATTTTAGAAATCGAAACAAAATATTGAAATCCTTTATAGAACAGGAACAAATTTACAATGTAAGCACGAAAGTATAACTCCTAATATATACTATGACACTTGCAACTCGATCATGTCCTTGTTGCGCTTGTCGGAGAATTCCTCAACCAAGATGGTGTTTGCTTGTATACTAGAGAATTTTCAAGATGCAAAGACTGTAAAACTCAAACTCAACAAAGATGCTTCATCAATCTATTAGGTCCCTCTGTTGAGCATGAGTATTGTTCTTCCTTGAAGATGACTTTCTTTTCAAGATTATGAATTTTCAGAGAATATCCAAATTGTATTTGTCAAATCTTGAGTTTGTGTTAAGGGAGAAGAGATTACATCAAAATGTACACAAACCCTTGGGACATGTGACCATTGGTTGAGAGTCTGTTGTTCTCAAAGTTTGTGCACCAACCACATCAGAGTTGACAGCCTTTTGACAATTGTCTTTTCGTCCTTTTCATGCACGCACACTTTGCGGGATCAGGTTCCTTGTTGCATTCTTTGATGCTTGAGTTCTTTGATAAAGACTTGTTGGCTCTCTCTCCTTTGAATGATGAATGAATATTATATGTTGTTTGTCATCTTAAAAATATCAATCGTGAAGAGTTATTAACCGTTGGACAAACAACCTCGACAATTCTGATTGGTTAAGTACGTTGGTGCTTCACCAATCACTAACAGGATAACTTTACAATTATTCCCCACTTTGAATCTGGAGAAGAGCACCCTGCCAAGAACAAAGTCCCTATATTTGTGAGGATCATCAAAATACTATAATATAACAATAAATAAACTTAGACAGTGTATATTGTAAACAGTAAATATAAATTAATACTAGAATATAACAATAAATAAACTTAGATAGTGTATATTGTAAACAGTAAACATAAATTACTTCTTTTCTGTAGTTTCCCTTTTTATTTTTTTTTGTTTCACATTCCTTCTGCCACAAGTTATGTACATCTGTACGCAATATATTAAATATTGTTTTTTTCATATAAAATTGCAACTGGTTTGAATAAGTTTTTGTATGAATCCCTAAATAACAGGAAACAAGTCTCGAGTAAGACCAATAATAAATAAAAGAGAAATTATGCAAATAACTAAATATATAGTAGCTAATTAGTTGATATAGCTATATTTCAATTAAATTATCATTGGCCATTAACTTATAATTGTAATTACATGGTCTATGACCCTACTTCTATAATTTGTATAATTCAGCTCCTAAAGGTGTAAATCTAATATTTGTATATGCTTACCCTAGTTTGTATATTTGATTTGTAGAAATTCTATAAAAATCCTAATTGTATAAATACATGATTCGCCTATACTTATCATATTTGTATATTGACAAACGAAATATACAAACGAAAATATTCTAGCAAACAAAAATATATCTACAGAGTGTAAATAGACAAATAGCTGAAGGAGGCTTATTAAATTTAATTTTTTTTACTATTTGTGAAATTTCCTCTAAATAAAAATAGATTTATGAATTAAATATATGTACGTCCTGATCAAAAGAAGTTAAAACAAATTAAAGAACCAAATAATTAGTTGGTCTTGATATTTATGGATGAAATTAAGTGTAACTTCCTAGAAAATATTGCGTACTCACTGTCTATATATTCAAATGATTACGAAATTTTAGGTTCATAAAAAGGAAAATAAACTTTACTGTATTTGAATTTGCAAGTCTATAGTTCGATCCATTCCTAAACATATAATAGAAAAATACAATAACAACAAAAAAAAAAGTGTAACATTGTAAGTATGGTTCACGGTGTGAGAGTCGTCCGGACCCAATTTTTGTGAAATTTCACTGAATATATTATTGTTGTACGTGAGAGTTTGAAACTCATTTTGGGCATGTAGTATATTCACATATCGATAACAACAGTATAAAGTTTCTATCATAACAATATATTTAGTATAACTTCATACACCGACAAGTCAACGGAATAAATCGAAAATATTTTTTCACTACTATCAGCAAAGCAAGTTTGAAAATTCCTAGAAATTAAGACGTGAATATAGTAGTAGTCATGTTGGAGCCTAGCTCAAGCAACTTAAACAATTTTGACCAAATCAAATTACATGTCTTTTTTATTTAATTGCAACTTCTTTGAAGTTAAACGTTACGGAAAGTCTATAACTCATACATAAAAAGGCCTATATAATAGATTGTACTTTTCCTTGGATCAATAGATTAATAGAATTCACTTAAGTCTATATATGGCACGATTCTATGGTGTGGGATCAGATGGTGGCACAACACTTGATGGTTCGAGCTTAATAATAATAGTGGGAATAGTTGTTATGTCTGTTTTAATGATTTCTATGGTCATTTTTGCTTGTGGAGACTCCTCTAATGGGAAAAAGAAGCATTGGTTTTATAGAGGTGGAGGTTGCGGTGGTGGTGGAGGAGGAGGTTGCGGTGGTGGCGGAGGAGGAGGTTGTGGTGGTGGTGGCGGTGGCGGTGGTGGTGGATGCTGAGTTAAAATAAATAATTTTTTGTGTGTGGAGTAGTCGAGAGTTTAGTATAAACTTTTGAGTTTTCACAATTATTATAAGGTTATCCAAAAAAATATACACAAAGAAATATTTGTAAAAAGCGAAACTTGTAAGATTAAAAATATTATAAATTATGTATATATAACAATAAATTATGTGATTTGATGCTTTATATATACATTAAGTGTACATGTAATTAATGTTCTTAACTTCTTATGAAATGATGTTTTTGTTCTTAATTATACTCCTTGTTTCTTAATTCCCGCTTTATCTTTTTGTAATTTTTTTTGTTTTAGTACTATATGTTTTTTACACTGAGATTGAGTTAAATGTAGCTTTTTATAATATTGGGAAAAAAAAACAAACAAACATTTTCACTCCGATTAGAAAAGGAAAAAAAGAACACAAATTAACCAAAGAAAATTAAGATAAGTTAGAATAACTTATTTGCATATAATAACGAGCAATTTCGTTAATGGAGGACATGACCTTAGATAGGAAGGTATGAAAATTAAAATTTAAGATAAAAAATTAATAGGTAATTGAGTGTTGTTCCATTGTATGTGAGCCTACCTCTCCTCGTCTTTTTTATTAACAATATTAATTTAATTATCACATCTTTATAATTGTATGTCTGTTGTAATAATTTCTATGATCATTTTTGCTCGTAGGAGCTCCTCGTATATCGATGATTGGTACAATTGTGGAGGTGGAGGAAGCGGTGGTGGTGGTGGAGGCAGAGGGTGTGGTGGTGGTAGCAGTGATGACAATTATGGTGATGGTGAATAAACTCTCGTCGGTGTTGTTGCGGAGTTAACAGCTTGTTCCTTAATATATGTATAGAGAAATATTTTATTGTGGCTTTAGTCCAAGTAATATATACATATGTATGTAATCTGCATTATCTTTAGATTGTGAAATTTTTTAATAAAACGTTACTTAGTATAAAGTTGAGAGTGTTAATTTTCGATAAGGAGCATAAAAATAATAAAAATAATGATTTCTCTCTTACTAAATATAATAAAAGAATATAAAGAAGAACAAAAACTAAAAGTAGAGAGATGAAACACACTTTCGGTATGTAATTTATTTTTATCTTTTACTAATGGATTATACAAGCTGATTCATATTTGATTTTTAAAAAAAAGAAGTTATCCAACTCATTTTTTATAATACTAAAAATAATAATAATTGATTTAGTTTTATATTTAATAATAATTCGATTTTAAAATTCTCAATTTTATTTTTATAGTTGCAAAAATATTTGATTTATATTAGGCTATAAATTTTGAAAATATCATTTATGTGTGTTTTAATATTAAAAAAAAATAGTTAAACTATAGCTAACTTGATAAAAAGAACAATGAATAATTAAGTTATGAAACTCGCAAAAATAAATAAATAATTTATATGTATTTTTGACTATTACTAATTCTTATATCAATTCAATAAACTGGTCATGACCCCTAGTTTTAAATGTGTATACATCAGATGTAAAAGCTTAAAGTGTCTGATTCCTTATATAGTACCCCCTCCGTTACTTTTTGTAGTTATAATGTTAGAGAATTAACTTAAGTAATTTTAAAATTGAATATTTTAAAATAAAAATAAATATTAAAAATTATATGAATTTTTTTTTATATCAATATAATAAAATACTCTATTTTAAAACGTAAATTAAAATTTATATTATCTGACTCTAAAAAATAAAATATAAAAACTAAAAAGAAACGAAGACACGTAAAAGTCAAGTCAACCAGATCTTTTAAATATCCATCGATTTGGACTAATTTTTTTCTCGATAATACTAGCAAACAATTTTTGACCAAATGAAAGTACAACTTTTTTTTTATGAAATTGCAACTCATTGAGCTTTACTAAAAGTCTACAACCCAAACATCACAAAAGGCCTATATAAGAGATTAAATGCCTTATGTATACAATAAACCTGTAATGTTCTTATAATATGGTGATGTTTTTCTCCTTAATTATGCATAGGACCTCTTTGTTTCTTCCTGCTATATCATTTCGTATATTATTAATATTATTATTATTTATGTATATTATTATTATAATCATTATTATTATTATTATTATTTATGTATATTATTATTATTATCATTATTATTATTATCTTAAAATAATTTTTTTATCTTTATAAAAATTGAATGAAGTCTACATACGTATGTGATATCCGGCCCAACACTCCACTAATTAATAAGATTAGCATCATGGTTTTTTTTTTCTTACTACTAAAATATGTATATAAAAAATACATTTACAAGAAAGTAATTAGATAAAGCTTTTTCATAATATTGATCATATGTAATAATCATAAATCACTCACGCACTTGTGTTGAATCTTTTAATAATAATATATTTTTAAAAAATTTAAACACATATTTAATAATAATCTTAAAGAATTCAAACATTATAGATATCGTACTTATGACGAAACTAAGTTAAATCAATAATTCTAGAAGATCTGTTTATTTACTTTGCTTTTGTACATAGTTTCACCAAATTTTAAAGTCAAATCAGTTATTATCCCCAAAAAAGTCAAACCAGTCGTCTACATTAGTCTTTATTGATATTCACTTTCCGATGGAAAAATAATTAGATTCGTTAATTAAATATAAAAAATAATTATGTTCGTTAATTAAAAATATATTTGTTGATTATTATTTAATGGACAGTTATACAAATATATGTCATTAATATACGATAATTTCTACGCCTATATCCAAAACAAATTGAGATAAATTATAACACACATAAATTTTCACTGATCACATTTTTGAGTTTATCTAGGAGACCAAATATTATACAAATAAAAAAAAAAGAAGTAAAGGTCAAATACTTTAACTATGACAAATTAAAGTCGTCCTCTTGTATATAAATTTCTACATTACACTATAATAACTAGATTAATCAAAGTCGTAATTAAGAAAAGTCAACAGGCCAAACTTTATTAAAAGCCTATGTATAAATTTGTTGATTATTTAAGAGATTGTGACTTCTTTAAACAATGATATTAATTAGGTATTCATAATAGTAACTAAATAATAGCGCGATCCTATGGTGTGAGAGATGATGACTTGTAGGAACTCCTCTAAGGAGGACGGTGGTGGTGGTGGTGGTGGTTGCGTGGTTAATTGTGGATTAGAGGTCTAAGTAATATATTAACAAAAATTAACTTTAATCTACATGCATGGAGTTTCCAAGAACATAATAATCTTTCTCTAAATTGTAAAAGTTCTTATAAAACTTTGGAGTAATTAATAAAGTGGAGACTCGTTCAATTTGTATATATGATGTCCAATATCATATTCTTGTCTTTAAATTTGATAAATAGTGTATATATATATATTAATTACTCTTTAGATTACTTGCTTAAGATACCCTTCCGGATGGTCCAGTAGTTTGATCTTGGGACTTTCATGTTGGAGGTCTCAAATTCAAAAATCCCTTGCCAGCAAAAGCAAGAAGTTTGCTTTTTGGGTCGAGCTCGTCGCACCAAGTTTGCCTAGTGCAGGTTACCTCTCCTATGTGTTTTGCGAGCTATTGCATAGGAGCGAGGGTTTTACCCTATGCACACCCAAAGGGTAGCGGTTGTGAATCTCAAAAAAGATTTACTTGCTTAAGATAATTTCCACTTCTTTCACATGTATCAATGTGAATTTTATTTTTATTTTTTTGTTTTTTGAATATAAGCAAAAAAATATTATTTTATATAATTTAGAGTTGCAGTGTATAACAAGTGCGGATAGGGGGTAAGAATATGGGATGGTGGAGATGATGGCTAAAGGGTGGAGTTGAAGATCATGAAAAAGACATAATTAATGTCAAAATATCACTTTTTTAAGGTCACAGATTAGGCTAATTCCCGATAATATCTCATTAAAACAAGTTTGAAAATTAAGTTATTTAAACATATTATTAATGACCAAATCAAAGTCTCCTCTTGCATAAAATATAACGAAAAATTGAAACTTCGTATAACTACACTATAGTTTCTATATTATTAGAATAATTAGATTAAATACGGTACCTAAACGAAGTTATTAATTACTAATAGTCAACTCACACGAAAAGCCAAATATCATGACAATAGGCCTATATATATATGAACTTGTTAAAGAGATTTTTTCCTTGGATTATATATGATTAGACTAATAAGAAGAATATAACTATTTCTTCAGATAATTACATAAATTTAAAGTCGATACATATAAATATATATGGCACGATTCTATGGTGTGGGATCAGATGGTGGCACAACACTTGATGGTTCGAGCTTAATAATAATAGTGGGAATGATTATTATGTCTGTTTTAATGATTTCTATGGTCATTTTTGCTTGTGGAGACTCCTCTAATGGTGAAAAGGACGATGATTGGTACTATCATGGAAGCGGAGGAGACGGTGGAGCAGGCTGCGGTGGTGGTTGTGATTAAATTTGTCTTCTTGAATCTGCTTTTTTTTTTTTTTTATCTATGTAGATTCGAGTTCAAGTAAAAAATAATTTTTTTTTAAGAAAGATCTATAGTAGTGTTTCCACTTACTCGTCAGTACGCCTTAAACTATCGAGTCTGGAATCTAAAGGGTATAAAATATTAACAAAAATTTTAAAACAGTATATAAAAATTTTATATTAACCAAAACGGCAAAATCGCTGAAACAACCGCGATTTTCTCCACCAGAAAAAAAAAATCACATTTTGCAAAATCGCTACGTTTTTCCTTTTTCTGGCAGAGTCCAGCGATTTTTGCCATTTTAATTAATATAAAATTTTATATACCGTTTTAAAATTTTTGTTAAAATTTTATACCCTTTAGGCTCCGAACTCTCACACTATCAATCAATTTGCTGATGAGATGCTTACCCACCAGAGTAAGTCTCACTTATTTGAATCCAAGTAATATGGACATATGCAATCGACTATTAACTTCGCAGATGGAGTCTCTAAAGAAAATTACCGCTATATCTTTAGATTGTAAGAATTCTCGATAATACTTTGCACTTAATAAAGTTGAGGCTCGTTCATTTACGTTGTAACACATAATCAATTATATAAATATAATTTAAGTAACTATTTCATATGAATCCAATATTTTAAACGAGTATAGGAATATAGTGGAAAACTTATTAAAACAAAAATTAACTTTTTTTACCTTCGTAAAATTAGAATAAGATATACATATAGTTTTCTTTCGTTAAAACTCCTCCCATAAAATTTCACTGTATTTAATTTGTTGGTGATTTCAAGTCTCCGATTTCTTATATAGTGGAGTAATAAAATAATAATTCTGGACCACAATGTAAGAGAAAAATCTAGCAGATTTTTAATCATTGGAATAATTTTCCAATAATACCAGAAAATAAGTGTGAAAATTGAAGTCTAGCTCAAGTAGCTTAATTAAAGCGATTTTGACCAAATCAAAGTCCTTTTTTATGAACTTAAATTGCAACTTCGTTGAGGTTGAACATTACGAAAAGTCTACAAGTCAAACATCACAAAAGGCCTATATAAGATATAGTTTCCTTGGATCATGAGATTAATTTATCAACATAATATACATAAGTATTTTTGCATAGAATTGATTAAAATTTTAAACAAAAATATGGCGCGGTTATACGGTGTGGTAGATGGTGGCTCTGAGGGTTCGGGGCTAATGATAATGGTGGGGATGGTTGTTATGTCTGTTTTAATGATTTCTATGATCATTTTTGCTTGCGGAGACTCTTCTAACGGAGAAAGGAAACGTTGGGGTGATGGAGGTTATTATGGTGGTGGAGGAGGCCGTTGTGGTGGAGGCACCGGTTGCGGTGGTGGTGGTGGTGGATGCTGAGTTCTTGTATTTGTGGAGGAGTCAAGAGTTTTATAGCTTGATCTTTTGGCTTGTGTAGATCTGAGTTTTATGTATGATATATAGTATTCAAGTTAAAGTATATATTATCAGTGTTAATATTTTTGTTACATTATTAACTCTATCGAAGGATGTAGAAATCTTTGTAAAATATGAAACTTGTAAAGTTGTAATTAAGATAAATTATACTCCACATGCAATTGTTATATATTTGTGACATTTTCTGCATGCATGGAGTTACCAAGAAAATATTATAATGTTTCGTAGTTAAGAAAGTTTGGATACGCTTTTTATTCATTCGAACTAATAAAACCACAAATGTTCCTCCAAACCAATCAACCCCTAAATTCACTTTACTTGATACTAACAAATGTGTATCAGTAGTATTACAAGTCAGAAACAAGCATGAAAACAAAAAACTATATTGAAAGTAAGATGCTTGAGCTGTTGAAATAGATGCTAAGAGATCAGAAACAAGAAGGTGATCAAATCGCGCAGAGTAACCCATAGAAACAGCCAATTTGCAAGATTGTGAAAGTAGCATCTCTATTTGTTACGTTTTTTAGCCTGCTTGCCTTGACCCTTCTTAGGAGGTCCCTTTCCACGACGTTTAAGCATTTCAAGCTTGCTCAGGCGCTCTTGCTCTTGACGTGCCATCACAAGAGGATCATCTTTCATGATATCATGTGGGTACCATTGTGAAACCTTCTCACCGATGAGTTTCTTGCGTAAAACCTTGTGGGATGATCTCTGCCCGGTTGGATTAAGCACATGACCAAATATCCTGGCCCTTGCTTCAGCCACCCCTTCAATGGCTGCAGCAGCTACCACATTCTTTAGTCTCCCAAAGTTCATTTCTTGGTTCCGAAAGCAGCTCAGTACACGGATTCTCTGCACAAAGAATCAGTCTCAAGACACATTAAACCAAGTCGCTATTAGTATATCTCAACGGTGACTAAAAGTGTAAAGATTCTCTTACACTACCAGCATAAAGAAAACATCAATTTGGAATTGTGACAGTTTAAAATCAACGCAAGCCATTATCAACAAGGGTTCAGCGGGAAGTCTAATACAATAGTAAATATATCCGACTCACTTACAAAATAGCAATAAGACATCAGGAGTCAGAAGATGACTTTATTGCTATCACTTCAAAACAAAGTTCATTAGTTCAACATCTTTCATAAGAATTTCTACCTTATCCAGAACACCCTAAATAACAAGGGTGAACTTATTTCTCCCTCCTTTTATTTTGGTATAGCCATACGGCTTTATGAACTGCTTAGCATCCATTGGGCAGGATAAATAATTGTGATTCAGCAGGGCCTTTTATATCCCTTTTAGACTCTAGATGGGTGATGATACCTAACAAGTATGAACATCACATCACTTTCCCCCCATCTCCAGGTAATGACTGCATGTTTCACCCGTGAATCTGTTTACTACATGAGTGCTGAATAAAGAAAAGAATTAACGACCAATTAGCTAATACTATTTTGCAGCTAACAATGATATTACCGCATGATAATAGTGTTAGCTTAGGTAGACTCAGAGAATAAATTAGAATGATAGCACTTGCAGCAAAATATTGGCATCTTCAACGAGATGGCCCACAGTTGAAGGTGGAGGACAATTGAATCTCAGTGAGCCTGGCAATATATAAATTCTAGGATAGAGATGGAGCCATCACCTACTTCTATTAGAAATTTTGACAAGAAGAAAAAAAGTTTTCATAGAACAGCACATGAGATTTCAATTGTCATAACTATAGACCATGATTGTATTACGTGTGAATGCAGGTATAAACTGTAATTATTCCGAACAGTCCAAATTTTGGATTAGTCTTTGGTTATAATTGATAAACCAGTGGATTCCCCTCACCCTCCTTCTCAGCCCATTAAATTACAAACGTAAGTTAAAAGACCAATCTTTATAAAAATAAAAATAAAAACTGAAAGAGGGGGCTGAAGAAAAAGATGGCTCCCAACTCTATGTTTAATCGATGAATGGGCACTGATGTATTAGTAAAAGAAGAGAGCAACTAAGGGAACTCAGAATATAAGGTTCTGACCCTTCCGTTAAGAGAGATGGATTCGAACAACACATCAGGCTTGTTGAATTGATTAGACACAATGACAAGTCTCGAAAATATAGATCAAATTATGTTACTTGTAAAATTAAAAATAACGGTTAACGTGTACAAACCATCCCAATGACAACCTGAAAACTAAATTGAAATGAAAACAACTATAAATGAAGACAAGTGTGTATATTGAGTTATTGACTAATAATTTGCTTTAATGACAGAACACTAGTGAATGAGAAAAAGGTGCTTCATCTTTTATGTAACGAACTGCAATGATTCAAAATTTTATAGCAAGTTGCATAGACAAATCTCACAATTCTAATACAGATTAACCCTCACATCTCAGTCGTAAACACAAATTCATAGTTACAATTTATGATTTACATCAAATTAATTTAAAGTAATGACCTATCTAAATTTCAACTTCCATGGAAAATCAAAAACATGAAGTGCAGGAGAGTATTACCAGACACCGGAGAAGAGAGGATGAGAGAAACACCACAAAAAGGGGAAATGGAGAAGCTGTCCTTCACTAAACTCAGTCCTGAGAAGCGGTCTCTGTAATCTGTATTCTTAAAAAAAGAACAAAATAATGGTGAAATAGCCATCTGGTTGCATGTTAGACAAAAAACAAACGCACATTTCTGATGTACTCACCCATAGTCATGTCTGCTTCTATATACATACAGATATACACACTTTTTTTTAAAAGGTATGTATTTTAAAGAGAGATACCAAGATGGTACAAAAAACAGAAACAATAACAGAATAGAACAGAAAGCAGCCTACAACACTCTTCTTCGAAATCCATATACTGGTTCAAACTATCTATTGAGCTACACTTTTACACCCAAAGTACAATTTTTGTTAACATCTACTCTTCATTCTAGAAATGCGAGCTTCAAAGCAAGCCTTGTTCTGCTTCAGCCATATTGATACACACTCGTGAATAATAAACAAACCTCATGAAACAAAGGAAAATATCTACAAAAAAACTTTAACACTACTAAATTAGTAATCTAGACAGTCATGAAAACCAAAGATAACCCCTCTAAACATCTAGAAAACTACTATACCAATAAGAGACTTGGACCAATGTACCTAAGAATGAAACATTATTTAAGGATTATAAAAGTAGAAACACAATTTCATCACAACCTTACAGGACCAAGGTCATTCTTGTTAAACCAAAATAATATGTTCTCACAAAAAAAATTAGAGTTTGCTGTAAACATGCATTTTTTTTCTATTTCAAAAATAATAATACACTCACAAGTTTTTCAAAACCAAAATCACTGACCTCAGAAAGAAAGCAAAGTAGATCTGTAGATGATGTAATAAGTGAGCAGTTTCCAATACTGCGATATGCTTCGTCGAGTCGGGAATCGGAATAGTAGAAACCGGTGGCGGTCGGCGGTCGGCGGTCGGCGGTATGAATTTTAGTTTCCCGTCGTAGTTGTAGAAGTGAATGTAAAACTAAAACCCTGAGAGAGACAAATCTAAAAGAGTCCTTCGTGTATAGGGTCAAAGTGTATTTTGGTTCTTTAGGTATTACTTTGTACAAATTAGGTCTTTAAGTTTTAAATAAGTGAACACTTTTGGTCCAGGTGACGACAAACACATCAAAACTAACAGAAAATGTATCTATATAAAAAATTTAAAATTAAAGTGACACCAATTTATATTGATTTTAAGATTTCAAAATCAAAATCAAGCAGAGAAGTGTTAGATGTTTTTTTTATCTGATTTAATTTTTAATTTTTCGTGAATATTTTTAGTGCGTTGTATGAAATTTGTCCCGCCATATATTAAAGTTTTAATAAATTTATTTCAATCCATTCTACCCTCCTCTGCGTAAGTTCAAACTCATCTCATATCGCTCCATTGTCATCTTTATGGGTGTATAGCTTCTTATTTTGGCTTGTGTAGATTATTAACATTCTAAGTAATATATAGTTAAAGTTATATATATTATTAATGAGGATAATTTTTATATTATGAAGTAATTCAAAGAACGTATATAGGTGACTTTGTAAAGATATGAAACATAATATCTTTAAAAAGATGCATTACAAATAAATAAATGTAACATGATGCTCAATAATAAAAAGGAAAAAGGGATGGATTTATCCTCGAACTTTAATAAATGATATGTCGTTACTCTTTGTTATACTTTGCGTACACGCATGTCTCTACCGTCTAATTATAGCTATAAATATACCCCTCTCATTAACGGACTTCTATTTTTTACACGTGTCTTAATCCTATTAAATTATCAATTTGACCCATTTTCTTAACCCATAACCCAACAATCCACCCCATAACCCATAACTTACCCAATATACACTAAAAAGAATCCTAATTAAAACACCCAAATTAACTTTCACATTTCACCCAAATTGAAGAATGCACTAAAGAACATAGTTAGTCAAGTAGCAAAGAGAACATTGATGATAGATGCTAATGGTGAGCTTCTTTATCCAGCAAGATTCTGTGAAGAGGAATTGCTTCTAATCGTTGACAGGGAATACTTATTTGCCTATGTTGATGATCCTTTGCAGTTCCAACTATCCTTTGATGCAGAAGCTGCGACAAGTCCTTGTTGATTATGCAATGAAGAATGGTGAAAGTGAGAAAAATGTGAACAGCTCAATCTTCCAAAAGATTGGAGCTTTCGAGGACGAATTAAAGGTTGTGTTGCCTAATGAAGTTGAGAATGCAAGAGTTGTTCTTGAAGGTGGCAACCCTTTAATTCCTAATTTGGGTGTTTTAATTAGGATTTCTTTTAGTGTCTATTGCGTGGGTTATGGGTTATGGAGCGGATTATTGGGTTATGGATTAAAAAATGGGCCAAATTGATAGTTTAATAGGATTAAGACACGTGTAAAAAAATACGAGCCCGTTAGTAAGAGGGGTATATTTGTACCTATAATTGGACTGCAGGGATATATGTGTATGCAAAGTATAACGAAGGGTATAGACATACCATTTATTAAAATTCAGGGGTAAATCTATCCTTTTTCCCTAATAAAAATGATACGTATATATACAAAAACATCCAAACGAAGAGGCATTTTAAAACTTCAAAAATTTTGAAGTGAATTTTATGATTTTATTTTTGCACAAACAATACTGAAGATAGTAGAAGAAAAAAGGGGAAAGAGTAAAAAAAATTACAAAAAAAAAAAGGGACGGGAGAGAAGGTCGATAACCCTTTTTCTAAATAGTAGATTGATATTATCAATAAAAGATATGTTAAGATCTCATTAAGCTGAATTAATCTTTGCATAAAAAATAGAAACATTATTATATGAATCGTGATAGTAAACTATTAATCATAGGTATATTCTTAGAATAAATTATTTTAAAAAGTATTCTTAATTTTTTTCCAAGTTGTTGCTTAGAAAAAATACTAAAATAATCAGGTCGATCAACCATTTTTCAAAGAGTCCTAATTAGAATTTGGGACTTAAGTTTATTTTTCCAAAATTTTGAGTTACAATCATAACTAACATATGTAATCGAATTTTTTACTAGACATTATGCATAATTTATTTTTACCGATAAATTGTTCATGATAATAAATTTAATTCACGTTCACTTATTTATTAAATAACATAATGATAATTGTCAGTTAATTCTTTGCACGTATAGAAAATTAAAAATGTATTTATGATTGAAGACATGTGTAATGTATTAAAATGTCACTTATTTTTGTGATCTTAAATCTGTCATGAGGAATATATTCTTTTTTTCAACGGTCAAAAAGAAAAGCAAGACAAACAAATTGAAATGAATGATATATATGATATATGTATATTAACTTACATATATAAATATTGTTGTTGAATAATTATATGATATACTTCGCTTTTAAAGATTTAAATTATGTCAATTGTAGATATATTTCGTTTTTAAAGATTCAAATTGTGTCAAACTTTAATTAGTATTTTAAGGCAACTTCTTCTAAGGATTTTGGATTACGTGAGAGAGGAAAATATATAATATTTATATTTGAATATCCTGTTGTTTCGACCATGTTAAGTTGTTTTAATATAATAGTATATTAATTAAAGTAGACATAGTTTTCCTGGCTTAAAAGAACGAAATTTCAACAAGAAATCTATTGAAAAATTCGCTTTTTATCTCTAAATATTGTATATTTCATATTGAATTAGATGTTCTGTGTCCAACTCTAAGCAATTCTTACCAACATATGCATCTGATCATATATGTTATATTATCTATTCCAACAAGTAATATAAAAGAACGAGGTTTGGATGTGCTTCTATCCTAAAAGGGAGTTCGTTGAGGATGAGTACGAGAATCAAATCGATTGAGCGAGGTATAGGGAAGGATTGCATCTCAAAGAGTATAATATTCACAGTCCTAATAGGCTAATACAAGCATTAGTGATTACTTCAATGAATTGATTCTTTAGAATTGATTAATAGTCAAAAATTTCAATTTTTGGAAAATCTATCATTTATTAAATCTACTACACACAAGTGCCCATGCTAGCACGGATCCAATATTTATAATTTTTTTGTCTCATTTGTATGTAGCACAAATATAATTTCAAGAGTCAATCAAATAATGTTAATTATTGAGATTTACAATATTTTCTACATGTTACCTTTTTTTTTAATCCCATTTTATGTGACACAAATATATTAATTTTATGAATCAATCGAATTTTTTATATGTTTCTTTTACACATATTTTAAAGTGGCAATTATCATAATTTATAGTATCTCTAACATAATTTTTAAATATTTTAATTAAAAAATAAGACAAACAAATATGTGTAGTAGAAATAGATATAGACAACAGGCTAACAAAGATCCCACTAGTTAGATTGACGCATCAAAAAAAGAACTAAAACTCAAGACACAATCTAAAATAACTTTGGAATTCTGATGAGCAAAGAGTATTTTATTCTAATTGATGACAGCTTGCTTACAAAAAGAATTGGAAATTTTACATACAAAAGAATATAGATATCAGATATATGGACATGAAAAAATAGTAAACCACAAAAAACATTACAGTACATCAAGAGCATATGAAGGAGTGTTTGTATTCCTAAAAATACAAGTAGTTGGAGGAATCTGGACAGTTGCTAGTGTCTCTACAGAGTATAGCTCGAGCTTCGACAATTGAACGAGGGGGCTCAATATCTTTCTCTTGCAACGCGTTTCCTTGCAATCTTTGCATTTGGGAAGCAAATATATCGTCCAGAACCTGTAAAAAGTGAACCATGTTAATGCATACATTTTCAAGGACCATTTGTATAATATACATTGTAGATACTGAATTTTAGTTGTACTTACCCCAAGAGCATGGTAGGAACCGCTATACCATACTCGATTCTCTTTTCTTCCTTCTAAGAATTTCAGTATGATCTAGTAGTGCAAGAATAATAGAACAAAAAGTCATTAGATGGTACTCAAGAGGAAGAAAAAAAACAGAGAAAAAGTTATTGTTGTTGAATAGCTCGAGTTTGAGATGGCCACTAGATTAACCAACCTGTCCCATTTTGTCCCAATATCCACGGCAGATTGCAACAAATATTGCACTTGTAAAGACTTCCTGCAAGTTGCTTATGGAATCTGAGAGTTGTGAATTCAGCATTTGCAGTTTTTCGCGGATCTCAGCCTCACCATCTGTTTCTTTTGTTTCCTCCAAGATCCTCTGCAAACGTGTGCAACGATTCGATTGTGTCTGCAGCAGTCAAAAGTTAGAACAAGATGAACCTCATTTTCATTACGTTAGCTATCACATGGTTTTTGCTCTGACTGAGAAATATAGCCAAATTACATACGAGATAGTAGTAGTTGCTTACATTACTAGCAAGCTTGATTATTATTGCCTGCATGTAGTTTTTGTATTTAGTCCTCAGCAATACTGTAACTCCATTCAGTTGCTCCCCGAAATTGGATTTCTTTTCTCCATTTGCTGGCAGATAGGACGCCCACGACTTCAAAATGTCCTCTAGTTTACAGTGTAGGACGTCAAGAATTCTCTTGATTGTATTCAAGAAAGTCCCCAACTGTCAAAACAAGGCCAAGCGTATTAAGTTAGTTATGCCTAAGCATTCTTTGAGATTGGAATATTACAAAAAGAGATCCCCCGTCTCTCTCTTTTAATATTCACCTTTCATAAACACACTAATTCTTTTAATCTATCCATCTATTAGCACTTACCTGATTAGGAATGCTATAAAGAGTAGTTGATTGCCTTCTTGCTAATTTCTGAACTTGCATTCCGAGCTTCTTTGGAATGCTGTCTTTCAGGGGGGTCAAGATCTCATTGTACTGTTTCTCCATGGCTTTTATAATTGCTCTTTCTACATTAGCAACAGCCTATATATGACATCAACAGAAAGCATTATCAGCAAACAGAAGGGTCATAAAACACATCAAGCATCGGTCTACATGTTCCCTGGATAGCAAAATTGAACTTACATTCTCCAGAATGATGGTGTACTGAGGCCAACGGTTGATCACTACTTCATACTCAGTTAACATTTGCTTGGTTTTTTCGAACATTTCTTCAGCAAAAGGAGAAGTCGAATAGTTTGTAACAACTCCAGACCATAACACCTGAAAGAGGTGATAGAGTGTGAGAAACATGCTGCCTCATGAAACCAATTGCATCTCCAGAAAACCTTTAGCCTATGATGCACAAAAGAGACGGGAGTATTTAAGTGAGTATTAAGAGCACCGCTATGTACCTTTTCTGCCTTGCAAAGCTCAAGTAAGTGAAGCTGCATATCTTCTATCCATACCATTATATAACTATGAAAGAGGCCCCTTGAATCTACACCACCTTGCACTAAGCTGAAGCATGAGAGGAAAGAACAATGTGAGAAGAACTTGTCTAAGCAAGCCTAACAACAGTATTTGTTTACAAATTTACTTTAAACTCAAGATCACCTGAGGTTCCATGAGTCTAGGTTTCTCTCAAAATCAGCTGCTGCAATCAAAAGTTCATTTACATGTGGAGAAGGACTTGATGGAGGCCATGCAGCAAGAAAGTTCTTGAGCCTCTTACACAATTCAGTACTGTAAACTGAAGCCGTTATGCTAGAGAGATCAATTGAACTGAAAAAGGAAGTACCATTTAAGTCAATCAGTAGCAGTTTGAGTTGCACAACTGCAACAGTCAGATAATAAGAACTTGGAGCAGTAATTGTAGGCAAATTTAACCTATTTGTTCCAACGTACCTAGGTAGTATATGTTGGTTGTGTATCTTAATATCTGCCTGGA
Source organism: Solanum pennellii (assembly GCF_001406875.1). Taxonomy (NCBI): domain Eukaryota; kingdom Viridiplantae; phylum Streptophyta; class Magnoliopsida; order Solanales; family Solanaceae; genus Solanum; species Solanum pennellii. The sequence goes on along the minus strand of NC_028643.1, from coordinate 75,026,065 downwards.
TTTCATTTGATATGTTGGAGCAGAGGTTCTTCATCTTCGAATAAGCAGTGGATATCGTTACTGAATCCATGACAAAGCCATCAAGGTTTATTGACAAGAAGTCGTCAGTTTCCATCATGTGTTTTCGGCACCTCTTTGCTGCTGCTGTCTGTTAAATCATAATATTGTTAGACTTGATATTAGACAAGTGGTGCAATCAAAATCAGACAACCAGCTGCTCACAACTCTTTTATCTAAAAGTGCATAAGAGACACTAGCATTCATTTATTATATCCAACTTACATTGTTATTTAGCTTCGTTTGTCTTAACTTTAAAACCATCAAGTGCAAACACAATATGGTATCTTTTCCCCAGCAAGAAAGTTCATGTTTCATTCATTTCTTTTTCGTTTATTGCGTCTTTGTCCCATGGACCATTATCTAGATAAACAGACTCGACTAGCTTCCATCCGAGTACATTTTGTAATTAGAGTAATAAGTTGTTGCACAAAATTCTAAAATCAGTAATTGCGATGGATGTCAAGTTTGGCATCAATATGTGGAGGGTGAGATCTAATCAATGGTAAAGATTAAGTTTTAAAATACAAAAGAATATTAAAATGTTTAAGCCCAAATTTTGGACATAAAAAAGAAGATTAACCTGTATATAATTCCGAAGTGTCATTTGTGCATCTTGAGCAAGTATATCATGGAGAAGAGTGTAAATTTGCACGGCAGGAGCAAGTGCTGGTGCTGCAGTTTCTGGGAAAGGAGCTGACATGTCTGCTAAGCCCGTAGGACAGCTTTCATCCAATGACTTGTAGTTTTCGAACACAGTGGCCAAGAGACCTTCAATCTCAGTTTCACAATCCAGAAGCAAACTTTTCTGAAAGAAGAAAAAACCATAAGTTTACATCAGCTTCAGCTCAGGTACCTGATCTCGGCCAGCTTACTGAAATTAGCCTTCTTTTATAATATCAAGTCTAATATGATGATTAACACTTCAAAAAGATAATCTGGTATCAAAATAGTGAAAGGTAAAGGATAAATTCCATAAGCATTCTCTTTTCTGGAGTGTACTAACTAAGACACCATCTATCTATCTTGAAGGTTTGAGAGTTAAAAATTTGATACCTCTTGTCTTGTCATACTTCTGTCACTCCTTGCCTTCATAACTGGCACAAGCAACTCATGGATGAGCTCCAAACAATCTTTTGTTGGAGTCGCGACATCCATGACATATGAAAGGTACCTGTTGAACTCTGATTATCAGCTTTTTCTGGAATTGTGACATCCATGACATTAAAGAAAATATAACATTCCATATCTGGTTGATATCACAAGCTAAGCACCTCAATCTAGTATAGGTATCTGTTACCCCGTAGTACTCAGAAAACTCTGTGAGTAACCAGTTCCAAGGTTCCCCAGACCTTAAACTTCGTGCACAAAACTGCTGAGCACGCATTGAAGCCTCCAGTAGCAGATCATATGCAAGAGTCTCCGCAATTGGTCCACTCTGTTATAAATGAGAATGAAATGCTATCAAAAGTTATTACTAATTTGATAACTTATAAAATGAGCTAAGACACCACACATAAGCATATTTTTGAGTACTATATTTTAACAATACCAGGCATAAGATACTATTGAACTGCAAGAGGGCCTAATCACACTTTAGTAGAATCAAATTTTAAATTTTACTTTTCTGGCTTGAGTGGAAGAATAATTGATATTATCTCTTCTGTACATGATCATACTCCGTCCATCTCTCTTTATCCTCAGATTTATACAAAAAAAGAACATGTTCCATCGAACTGAAATGAAAATTAGTGGAGTGTCCATGGTTAAACCTTGACTTGTGTTGTCTCGTCGGTTGTGATTGTACAATTGATTGATAGCTGAACCTTCCCAACACATTCATTATCATCATGATAAATGGGCCACCAGCGAATCTTATCATTCTGGAGCAATTACAAAACTGATGTAAGAAGGCGGCGGTAATGATAAAAATTTGAAAAGTAAATTAATAAGTTAAAACATAATGACATTTTGGAGGACTAGACATACATTATTGTCAGCCACAGCTGAAACTGGTATTGAAGTTCGACCCAAAGTACTTTTCTTCATATCTTGTACTTCAAGCAGAAGAGCATCTCCTTGGTTCTCTGGAAAACTGAATATAAAAGCATGTGTTATCTTGTATGGAGAAATTAATATCTCAACATCACGGTCGGATCGACGAGCTAGATCATCATATGCATATTTCAAAGGGTGACCCATTTTCCTCTTCTTGCAGATTTTAATCAGAGCTCTCCTACCATATTAACCTATTTCTAATCTTGAGAAGTGCTCAATTATTAGATAATCACAGAATTTGATCTTCACTTCCTAATGATATTCAGGACTCGGAGCAAGAGCAAGCCAAGGTTATTCAACTGGACCAATAGAGCCACTATGGACAGAAACAAAGTAAAATAACAACTTACAAGTCATGGTGATCACCACTTCCTGGTATCAGTGTAACAGCAGAATTTGGTTCGAATTTAGTATCTTCAGTTGAACTCTTCAGGAGAACTAAGCATCTAAAGGATTCTGCAGGCAACATATTGGAAAACAATTATCTTAGTTATGTATGAGGATCCAAAAAGCTCTACATATTTTTGTTTGATTCTGATAGGTTCAAAGAACTACTTATTATCAGGGAGCTCATCTGAACTCTTAACACGCACATAATAACCTACCTAGACCATCAATGCTTTATTAGGTAATGAATCAACTAGGTCTCAACCCCGAAACTAGTTGGGGTCGGTTGTATGAATTTATGGGAACCATTACACTTGATTCAGGTTGTTTCATTTCTAATACTTAATATTTTCTCTTCTTGGACAAATTAGGAGTTCTTTAAAACTAGAGTGTCTCTAAGTCTCACGCTTAAATTGACATAAAAATCTACAAAAATATTAAATACCTCCTCATAGACGCATTCTATTACAGCTAATACAACTGCTAATTGTTACTCTCTGCTTCTACTGAGTTCTGTTATTAACCAAGTCTGTATTTGTTGCTAGAGGTAGTAATTCTTTTGAAACACTTCTCTCCATGTGATTTAACGTGTCTAAGATATCCCCTTTTAGCACTCTTCCATCAACATATTTTCACAACTAGAGACCAACATAGTTTACAAGGAGAAAAAAGAATAAATCAATCAGTTTGCTATTTCATCCTCTAGAATAACCATTCTAAAGAATCAAGTATGCTAAAAATTCCAGAAACCTTTTAGAAGACTATGTTTTTTCTACTCAAGCCTTTTAGCCTTAGGTAACCTGTTTCCTCGATCCAATGGAAGAGAAAGAATCATTCAATGAAGTACTTACCTTCGCATGTCAACAGAGTTGAATGAATTTTAAGAGAATTGATTCCATTTTTCACCAGTGACGAAACATGTCGGACATAATCTGCTCCTGCATGCAAGCTAATTGCACCTCGCATTGAGTCTGTGCTCTTAAGCTTCCTCTTTGGTACAATTCTTAACTTTCTTACTGCAATAGGCAAAGTTAAAGATACACATTACACTACAGAATAAGAGATCTAGTTGTAGTTTGACAGCTTTTATTTCATTATCTTCATCTGGCAGATACACAGACTGCATTCTACCTTCATTTGAAACATTAAAATAGCACATTCCAGAACATCTTAGTCAAAAGATATGTTGACTCATCAATGTTTAACTGAGAAGTAATGTGCCTAAAATCAAACAAGATATTGTAGCAAATAGTTCAATGAAACCATAACTTATTATTCTAATATGTCTTCACATAAGTAGAAATTACTAGCTCTAAATTATAAATCACGCACTAACCTCACTCTCACACACAAAAAAACAGAAGAGCAAAGAAGTGCACTACCAATAACGTCAAAATTTAAGCAAAAATAATTGCTTTTGAGTTATACCTTCCACACGAACTTTCCCGACTATCTTTCTCACTTTCAAGGGCAATGTTTGTCCATTGGTCTTATGAATACTTACTGTTGTCTGCATGCATCGAGGTTGCAACAACAGTTTCTGCAAGCTGAGAAGTTGGATAAGATGGAGAGAATGGTATTAGTCATGGAAATGAAGTTGTATCCATAAAAAAGGTGTTTTTAAGTGATTCAATAGGAGAAAAAATAAGCTAGCATACCAGAAAGCATTTCGAAGCATCTGGCATTCATCGCGTAAAAACTCAGGTGCCTCAACACACCCTCTTGCCCAAGCATTTAGGCATAGACGAATGCAGGCATCATAAGCCAGGAGAACTTGCCATCCGTTTTGACTGTTGTTTTCAAAGAAATGCTTAGTAATTGCAATCTTAAAAAAATAGATTCAGAAAAAGTCTACCTCCTTTTGCACCCTAAAGTAGACTAACACGAAGTGAAAATGATTAGATGTATAGCTACTTATAATAGTAATAAGGTGAAGAGAGAAGCAAAAGTCTTTGGCTTCATCAACATAAGGAATATGCTTAAGCTATCGGAAGATTCTTCTACTACTTCAACAAGAACCCACTAAGAATTCCTGCAGCTCAGACTTAACTTTTTCTCATCAATCCAGTCACCTTAATCTCTATGTTCTGTCAAAATATTAACTACATAAGTTCTGTCAAAATATTAACCACATAAGTCCATGATAAAACATAATCCTCTTAGGCTCTTTAATAATTCCTTATGGAATACCTTTTCAGAAAACAGTTTTGTGTGGACTTTTGCTGATCAAGGCACATGGTAACAGAACAGGAAGTGACACAGTTCCTCACTTATATAAAAGAGAGGTGTTAAGCTTTTTAATAGTAAAACAAGAAAAACAAAAAAGAGAGTAGCAAGCAAAACAAATGAAGTGAAGTAAAACCTGGTATCATAACGGCTTGGAAATCCCACCGAGTTCCCTTGCTGGGAATAGGGCAGTGCATTCGTTTCTATAACACTCGCCTTATCTCCCCTGCACCAAAATGAAACTGTCATTGGTTTCTTGAACTTCATGCTGAAATGAAGGACATTTGCAAATTTTCATTTTCTGAAGGTCAGTTCAACTTTTTCATACCCTCTACTTTCAGTCTCTGGAAGAACTTGTGCAACGTTTGGAATATTTATCCTATTGCTGTCCTGTGTACTAGACAATCCTTCTGAAATACCCAATCCATTTCCATACCAGGACTCTTCTGGTGTTTCTGAAAAGGCTTTCATACTATTCTGCTCAGTTCCAGCCAATTCTCCAGAAGTGCTCAATCCACTTGCTAGTTCAGAGTGAGCTTCATCTGCTCCAATATCCATTATTGGCGGTGCACTCGGGGTTCCTAAATCAACCAGCTTACCAACGGGTGTTGCCTGTATTTACAAATAGTTAACTTCTCAATAAATAATCAAGGGTGAAGCCAACATTATAGCTACCATCATTTAGGCTCAAATCATATATTTGTGACTCAAAATCCGTTTAAAATAAAAATCCCGACCCTGTCCCTACTTTTCATCAAGAAAAACTAAAATTTAGAACATTACTACACAATCAATCAACCGACCAACCAATATGAATTAATTGCATTGTGTTGCACTAGATTATATTTAGGCAAGGACAACACAACAACAACATACCAGTGAAACACACAAGTGGGGTTTGGGGAGGATAAAGCGTACGCAAACCTTACCCTACCTCATGGAGGTAGAGAGGTTGTTTTCAGCCCTCAGCTCAAGTGCAATAAATTATAGTAGTTATGAAAAAGGAAATATGGCAGTGAAAAAAACATCTCAATTACTAACAAGGAAAGCAATACGGAGCACTCAGTTAGAAAAAAGAACAATAATAACAATAAAATAATGCGGTAATTGAAACACAATAGACAATAGATGGTCACAGATATCAAAAGCAAGAAACAACATGTATAAGGCTAAGAGTAGGAATTCTTACATAGGCACTATGTGGTTGAACTTTTTCACGCAGATAGCTAGGAATACCCAAAATTTGAGCTTTCTGTCCACTTCCCTCAGTAAATCTTCTAGCATTTACCGGTACTTCAATTCGAAGATTCCCTTGTAAAACTCCTCTATTAATCGTGGACCCATTTCGATTGCTCAATCCAGCTCGTTTAATTTGACAAGAATTTGTACTTAATGCTTCTTCTTCTTCTTCAGAGTAGTGACCATTAAGTTCCTCTGAAGCTGAAGCAACACTCTCACTCTCAATTTCTTCATCATCATAATCGAAATCGCAATCATCATCATTACTGTCTACGCTAAGAGCCACTGTATTAAGGGGTTTCAAAAGACCAGAATGAAACTTCAAGGGTGGCAATACATGTGAATTCGGAGTATAACAAGCCAAAGGAGATCTAGAAATTGGGTATCTATCATCAAGCTTTTCAGATAACGGCGATCTTGTATTACTACTACTACATGATTGTTTAACTTCAGACCCCTGCACCCAAAATTTCAAGATTCATTCAGACTCAAAATTAAACAAAACCCACATGTAAAAATAGTTAATTTTCAGAACTGTTGAAGCATTTCAACGATTTAACGAAACTAAAAACAAGAAATATACTCAAAAATGGCAACTTTGTTACCTGTTTGATCCAGTTGATTGCAGACTCATCCAAACCTTCTGTAAACATTTTTTGTTTGTTGATTAGAAATGAAGGTGAAGGATTGTAGAGAGTTAAGCTTAAGGAGAAAAGCAAGAAAAAGTTAACAAGTGTAATGGGGAAGAAGAAGAAGAAGAGCGGTCTTGAGCTGAGTTGGTACTTCTAACGGCTAGTTTGAATAAAGGAGATGAATTTAATACTTATATGCTGCCCCAATTATTTGTATCTAAAGTCTCTTTTTCCGTTAAAAATAAAGAAGAAGAAAATTATTAATTCCACGAGTAATTATTCGGGATAAGTTATGATAGATAATTTATCTCATCACTAAGATATAAATAATCAGATAAATAGTCTTAGAACTATATAATACCTTCAACCAAACGCTATTGTATTTTATGTTGGGACAAATAAATATGTAGAACCCTTCCCTCCCCACCCCCACCAAATTATCATGTTTTTATTAGTTTCATATTTAAATAAAATGCCCAATTTACGTTATTGTGAACTATAACTTTCATGTGCTAAACCCCCATTAACTAACATATTTTATTAGTTTCATACTTATTATGTTTAGTTTACGTTAGCTCTGAATTATTACTTTCAGGTGTTCATGCTCCCAAAAAGTTTTAAGAACATTAAATAGTTTGATTTCACAGCAATTTCAGTCTATAATTTTTAATTTTATTGGGTCTTTGGGGTTGAAAAGCGCTACTCAAATATCGTGGACAAAATTCCTAAATTTTGAGTTCAATATTGAACAAAAAACTTCTGGTCTTGTACATAGTGAATTTGCCTCACAAAGCTATAACTGGTACCTTTATATTCTAAATGGGAACATAATAGTCACTAATCAATGTTAATATGATCATGTCTTCGCTTTCTGCTTAATTTAATTTGTTTTTATGAATGCTTGAGTATGAAGACAGATTCGGGATTTGAAGTTTATGCTTCAGGATCTAAGACAAATACAGGTTATCGGATTTTGTCAAACTCACACCGTCAACTCTACATCTGCACCTGCTAGGACGGACAACATAAGAAATTATTCTTTTAGGAAAAATTGATGCACTCCAAGGGGTGGTGTGAGGCTGAAAGAACCAAATTCCAGCATAGGGAATGTAACAAAACCACCTTAAACCTATCTTTCTTTTCAATTTCAAAGCTACAATGAGTTTTCTGGTAATTTTCCCATTGAAAGTAGAGGTTGTAAAGATACAAGAAATATGGGAGAAATGTAATTAAAACACAATGAAAGATGAAAATACTAAACAATAGCTTTTGGACTAACAAAATATCTAGCCTCAGAACATTACAGTAAAATAGAGAAGTACAAAAGTTCCTCATATGCAATTTTAGACACTCTTTCTGGCAGGACTATGTAAAGTTCCACAATGCACAACAGGTCTTTCTTTAGCCATCTAAACAATAATAATTGCGGCTCTGCACACCTGTTCAGTCAATCTTCACTGATGCAAAAAGATAATGCACAAAGTAAAATGATGTGAGGAAGCCAATCGTGCCAGTTGAAAGCATGATCGCTACTGCCATTATCAAAGAGTAGCCAAGGTAAAGTATAGCTGATACTGGGCCACTTAAGCTCTGAAGGTCAAAAACCAAGTAGTTGATGGAGTAGAGGAACACATATAGAGAAACAGAACCTGATGCATAGAATGCTTTCCACCACCACATCCAATCCTCCACACAAAGGTGCATATAAGTGAGCACAACTGAAACTTCAGCACAAACAGTAACCAACAGGAGGAGGACTATCAGCAGAAAACCGAAAACGTAGTAGAATCGTCCAAGCCAAATACTAGAGAGGATGAAGAAGAGTTCAATAAAGAGGGTTCCAAATGGCAGAGTTCCAGCACCAAGAACAAGAAGCCAAGAGGGATACTTGCGTGCAGGGATCTCCCTAGGAATCTGGTTAGTCCGCACTGGATATTGAATAGGCTCAGCTCGAGTGCCCAAATATCCTCCCACGAGGGTGAGAGGCACTGAAATACAGAACCAAAGCGATATGAGAATGAAATATAATGAGATGGGGAGTGCGCCAGTGCTCTTGCTTCCCCAAAGGATGAAATTCAGCACAGTGAGGATGACAAAGACAATCCCAGGAAAGAAGCATGCAGTTGACCATGCAACCGATCTCCAACCTTCCGAAGTACCCTTTATTGTTCTCCAAGCACGCACACTAACGTAACCAGCAGCAATTCCCAGAAAAAGATAAAGCAATATCATGCCTGTTAGCAGCATGCCTCGTGAAGCTGGTGACATGAAACCAAATGCTGCAAAAACAATAGTGACAACTGCCATTCCAGTAATTTGAACCCCATCTCCAATCATCACACACAGTAACTTCGAGTGATTTGGCTCTCTGAAAACATCTCCCACCACAAGCTTCCAACCAGAAAGCTCCTCATTCATCTGTGCCTGAGCCTCTTTATCCAGTTCCTCATACTTGGTCAAATCCCTTCTAACTGTTCTCAAAAAGATAACAAAAACAATACCAGCCAAGAAAAATATTACCATCAAAGAGTTGAGAATTGAAAACCAATGGACTCGGGCACCATCCATTTTCAAATAAGCATCCCATCGAGATGGCCATCTAGTGTCACTTTTAACGAATTCAACCTCATAAGTGAAAGACACTCTTTCTTGCTCTCTTATTATTTGAGACCTGTCAAGCTCCAGTGGACAACTTATTGACGAAGTGTTGTCATACATATGGAGTTTTGTCATCTTTTCTGGCTCATACTTGACACTGCATGGAACCACCTCAAAACCAACGATCTCAAAACCAGATGTTTTACTCTTATCAGTCTCTGAAATGACACCCATGCCTTCTTCACCTGTACCAATTATCTGAATTCCAGCACCCTCATACTCATGAATTAAAACCCTGAATTTAAGGTGGTTGATTATGTAATCATCGTTACTATTTTGTGGTGAGTAGCCAACTGGAAACCCAGTCCACTGAATTTTGAGCCCATTTTGGTTGGCATATCTCAAAGCAGGTAAATTATCCAAAATCATGTTAACCTGATATAGATCACGGGTCCTCTGCTTCAACAGCTTTACCTCATGCTCATTTAGGGGCGGAGTAGTACATAGGTAAATAGACTCATTGACATTCATCCTAAATCTGTAGGGGGAGTTGTCAATCTGATCTCCCATGAGCAACTCTCCTAGATTCTCAGCACTTTTCTTGACTCCGCCTGGAGGCTTGCAGTAAGGAAGACTATAGTAGCTGAATGGAAGTTCAGTTTCAATCGAAGTCAATGAATTCACTTTGACTAAGATTTCTTCATTTGGTGAATATGTATGCATGTAGCTTCCAGGAAGATAAAAACCATTGCTGGCATGAGAAACCAGAACAACATAAATGAAAACAGCCCAATATCTCCTTGTTGAGATCAATGGGGAAGCCATTGCTCAACAAAAATACCGGTCACCTGAATACTAGTTTGATCTAACCAAAAAATGCAAATCTCCGTAGATTATTCCGGGAACTCTGAGATAAAAAAAAAAGTGTTAGTGATCTTTCTTGAGCTTGATAAATGAAAAATGAAGAATCAGAAATATTACGCTTCCACCTAAAGATAAGGGACATTTACACCTCACAATTATATCGCTTATACTACTTTTACTTTATTTATTGGAAGTATGATTGAGCCGTGAAACAAGCAAGAGCCATAGAGATTATGGAGAAGGGAAGTTTTACCAGCTATGAGAATAGAGATATATCTACTACCATTATTACTTCATCCATAGACTAAATGCAGATATAAACACCAATTCAGGCCCTTAGGAGTAAGAAACAAATGCATATCACACTGATCATATTGGTGAACATATTAACTGAAACTCGCATGTATTACCGTACCTACTAAATTTGCCAGTAAGTTAATTACTCCGTATGCAACTAAACACACACAAGATTTAGAAGCTGGAGAAGCAGAAGAAAATGAAAAAAAGAAGGAAAATCACTCTGACCCGAATCCAACCAATATTAGTAGTTCAACGGCAACCAAATGGTAATACTAGGCAGCCAGAGATCCACCTACAGCAAGTGAAAGTGCACCAATGCTAACAACAAGTACAACTCAACTCAAATATTCTTTTTTTTTAAAATCACGTATTTATACTACGTCCGAACTCACTATTCTAAAGAAATAGTTAGTGTGGAAATAATCCAAGCCTTACTAAATAAACATAAAAAATTCATGATTAAAAAGGAAAACAACATTCATTCAAATCTAACAAAACATAAGATCTATGTGCCAGAGAACAAAATGAAACTCAGAAATAACTCAACCAACAAAACTCAAATCTAATGCTAGCTCGACCAGATCTACCGTGTCGCAGCGAGTGCACTCACACCGCTGTCTTCCCTCGAATTACATATCCATAATCTTTAACCAATATACATTTTCTAGCCTATGCCCTCATTCAGTGTTAAAAAAAAATTAAAAACCAACAAAATCATAGATCCATTTCTGAATTACTAACTGAAGTTCTCCGAATATTAACAGAATATGGCAAAGATGTAAATAAATACTCTTTAACATTAAATGAACCATTCAAATCATTCTACGCATTAATTCTACTCTTAACATTGATTTATGATTCAAAACGAAAAACAAACAACCATTCATTCATTCAAATCATTCTACACATAAGATCTAAACGCTAGAGAAGAACAAATCCAGAAATAACTCAACTTACAATAACTCAAATCTAATGCTAACATAAACAGATCCACCTCGTTGCAGCGAGTGCACACATACCGCCGTCATTCACTTAAATTAACATATCCAGAATCTACATTCAGTTACACTAGCTGTAGCCTCAGCAGCTAATAAATTAAATCCTAGATCCGTTTCTGTATACCACATAAAGCTTTCCGGCGCTATTAATACAATACCACAGAAATGAAAATAAATACTCGTAACATTAATTGAACTAGATCTATAATTAACACAATAAATAATGAATGAATTGTTTACCGGCGAGTGGACGAGTGATCGGAAAAGTGAGAAATGACGGTGGAATCGACGGAGATTTGGAAGAAAAGGGGAAAAGCATGAGAATCGTGAAGTGAAATCCAGAGGGCACTGAGGGACTTTGCCAATAAAAACCGTTTGCGCGTGTTATATGTGCGGCCCTACTATCGCGTGAGTTGCAATCAGGTTTTTTTTTTTTTTTAGATCTTGTTGTATTGTACTGATTGATGATGCCTATGGAAAATTCGGTAGATCTATGATCCTCTACATTGGAGGGACAAAAGGGTAATTTGCGTTTTAAAAAAAAAACTCAATAAAGTAATTTGAGAAATGTGATGGGCTTTTGTTGGCTAAAGCCCATGGGCCTTTTATTTTCCTCGTGCATGGCCTTTACCTTCGATTTTCTTCAAAATAATTACACAAATTTCACCTTTTAGTTTACTTGTTATCATTTTTTTCCTATAAATTTTACAAAATTCTCGTTTTTTCTAAGTCAAAAATGCCATTAATATATTCGATCCACCATTAATGTATCTGACCCTCTTTTTAATGTATCAGCGCATATATCTAAACCTCTTTTTAATGTATCAGCACTTGATTTTTTGGCTGTTAATGTATCCGACACTTTTTTTAATGTATCCGCGCTTTGTTTTATGGCCATTAATGTATCTGACCCTCTTTTTAATGTATCAGCGCTTACATTATTGTATATGTTTGAAGGATTTCTGTAATTATAAATTTTTAAGGGATAAATTATAATTTTACCTTGAAAGTATGTGATTTCTGTAATTTGCCCATTTTCTTGTACAAACCGAGGGTTGGCCACTTTTTGGTAATTTCCTATGCAAGGCATCTACCTTCAATAATATGCTAGTGTAATTTCGAGTTTCAAAGACGGAGTTTGGGGAAGGTTATCTATATAGAACTTTACCTTTATCTGATAAAAATAGAGAGGTGATTTCTAATAATTTTTTATTCGACTAAATTACATGACAACAATCAATAAAAAAAAGCATATATAATAGTGAAGAATTCATGTAAAAAGTAGTGGAGAAAAGAAAAGAACAGCAGTAACAAGTAACAACACAAGAATAAGACAATTGGATGGTAATAATAATAATACTGAAAAAGGATTAATTTTTAGTAATATAACTTTTTTACATGAAGTTTTATGTATAAAATCTTTGTTTGAAAATGATAGTGACACGCTACATTATCTTCTCCACTTTTTCTTAAAGTTTGAACTGCACGGTTCTCACTCTTGCCGTCCAAACTCTAAGCATTTGCATAAAGTTTGAATTATTGCGAATTACAACTCAAACTTCAGGATAATATTATGATTTTCACTTATAAAGTTCGAATTATATGATATTTGTCCACATTTGAATTGGTAGATCAATTCGTAGAAATTCATGTAAAAATCTCACCTTCAGAATTAGAGAAATCTACGTAAAAATCTCACGTTTAGGATTAGAGAAATCAAGGATTGTATTAATGTATTGATAAAAATAATGTTGAGTTACAAGCTCGAATTGTAGAGTGCTAAGTTAGCTGAACTTGCAGTCCTACTACAATACTTATTACAACAACAACAATAATAATAATAATAATAATAATAATAATAATAATAATTTATCATAAATAATCTAAATCTTGGTACTGCTATAACAGTGTTGTAAACTCGTCGATCAGTTTCATTGGATCTGTTCTTTTGACATGTTCCAATCATCAGCTTTCTTCTTCATCAACACTTATTGCAGACACGTCAGTCAACGTATGTTAGCTGCGTTGGACATGTTCATTCGATATGTTTCAATCGTCAGCTTCCTTCTTTTTTAACACTATTAAAAAAACAATTATTGACATAGTAAATTTATCATTTTATTTCTATTAATTAAGATTTATGAAATGGAAAATTTAAAATTTTCAAGAAATTATATCTTTTCTTAAAGTAATAAGTTGAAGGTATAGTAGACAAAATAATTTTGTTCTTTTAGAATGGACAAATAATTAAAAATAACTATAAAAATGGACAAGTAATTTGAAAGTATTTTTCTAATGTTTTGCTTTCGTAACTTTTGAATTTAAAAATATTGTCTTTAGAGTTGGAAACATTTTGGACATACAAACGAAGTCTCACTTGGCGAGAAAAGGGCAAGACGCCTAGAAATTTGAACCACAAAGACGAGATATGTATGACTCGAATTTAATAATTTGCTACTATCTTTGATTTTTCTTAGACCTATAAATAATATTTTTTCCATCTTAATTTATACTATATATTTTATTTTTTAGAATAAATATTTTAAGTTGATCGAAAATTTATATATAAAATTTTTATTTTCTAAAAATAAAATAGATATATCTATAAATTATATAAAAAATTACTATAAATCATAATAATTGATAAATTAAAATAATTAAAAAAAGTATAAAAAGTAATATAATTAAATATATATATTTAAATCTTAATATTTAAAATGTGTTACATAAATTAAAATAGATGGAATAAAATAGGATTAGTTTGAGCAAGTGTATCATCTCCCGTGCATGGGAGGAGCCACATTAATAAGTATTTGGGTGCCTATTGGGTGATATTATTATCTTTTCTAATATAACGATTAATATCTAGAATTTGTCTCTTTTCAACATAATTAGTTTCTAGAATTTGTCTTCTTCCAATCCTAAGTAATAATTAACAATTTAAATATTGAAAATACAATATAAAGAAAATTTAATTTGTTAAAAAAATTAACGGTATCATCTAAATTAGAACTACGATTAATATTTTAAAGCTTTAAGAGGATTAAAGATTGATCCACAAGGGTACGTTGATTGTTGAGTCCCCTAGATGGACCACCAGGGTATGTTGATCACTAAAATGGTCCTTGGTTGATAAATCGATCGTTTAATTATATTAATTTTTGAATTAAAGTAAGACGTTGTAATTCATAATGCATCTATAAATTATCATAGAGTACTAGTTGATTCAAGGTGGCACAATGGTGACATTATATGAAAAAAAAGGGGGACCTTAAAACATTCATTAAAGTGACTTGATACATTTATTTTTTGTTACGTTGTGCTTTACTACTACAACTGTTTGCTAAAACAAAACCTTTTTTCAAATGATTAGAGCAATATTTTCTTTTTTTAAAAAAATTATTTTCTTATTTATCTAAATAGTAAGTACTCCTACTTGATTAGCAAGTATATTGTTTCGAGAATACAATCTACGCAAATATTACAAATGATATGTGTTTTGTGTATTGGTGTATTCACGTAAATTTTTGGAAAAATTACTGAAATACACATCTTTTATTTTTCTTCTTTTCAATATCTTTTTTTATTTTTAAAAAATTCTAAAATTTCATATTTCTTTAATGTATTCGAGCTACATATTAATGTATTCAAACCAGTATTTAATATATAGTTTATTTTATAATGTAACTGAATTAGTTTTTAATGTATCCGAGATACATATCATGTATCCGAGCTAGTTTTTAATGCATCTGAGTTATATATTATGTATCCGATTTATGTTACACTGTATCCGAGATACTCTATAATATATCCTAGCTACATATTAATGTATTCGATTTGTGTTACTTTGTAAGAAATTAGTATAACGAGAAACTAAAGAGGATAGATTGTAATTTTATATTAAAATTTTGTGATTCCTAAAAAAAATTAGCTAAAAAATATCAAAATATTAAGAGTATATAAAGAACTCATAAAAATTCAACACATCTATATAAGTTCTCCGTTAAGAGGCATGGATATATTGAAATCATAATGAAAATTACAATTTTAATTATATATACATAATATAATTTTCTGTCTAACGAAATTTTGTGCCGGATCTACCTTAGACAATTTTTGCCGACCTCATTCAATTTTTCATTCTTGTAGCACATAATTTGAGTCTGGTCACATTCCGTCCACTAGCTCAACACCTTTCCTCCGCACCCACCGCCATATGTTTTGACGTGTTAATTCAATTTTGTTAGTCTATTATTATAACATTTGGTTATACCAGTCAAAAACAATTATCCAAACAAATAATATTAATATTTAAATAAAATGAGTGTAATAGTTCTATCATTTTGGTATAAACAAAATTGGAAGTTGTAGTTTTTATTGGTAAAATTATAACCTTATGAATTCCCCTCTCTTGCGGAAATAATTTCTCTTGCATGATTGAAGGAATATTGATTGTATTCAAGTGTTAAGGGAATACATGGGAGATATATATAGGAAATATAGGAAGGAGTACTAATCCTAATAGGACTAGAATTAAGGAGTACTAATCCTAATAGGACTAGGATTAGTACACAGTAAATACTAATATTATTTTATACTATTTATTTAATACTATCTGTTATTATCCCCCCTCAAGCTGAGCTGAGCGGAAGCGAACGGAAGCTTGGAACTGAGGTAATCGTGCTGTCGGCTCGGGAGAGGCTTGGTGAGAATATCAGCCGGTTGTTCTTCAGTGGGTACATACTGCACAGTCATGGTGCCGGCCTGAACTTCATCGCGAACAAAGAGACAATCGGTATCAACATGCTTCATTCTGGTGTGTAGGACGGAATTCTTGGCCACACAGATGGTTGATTTGTTGTCACAATAGAGAGTAGGAACAGTGTGAGTGGCGCGGAGTTCGCGAAGAATATATGTGACCCACATGGTCTCAGCAGCAAGAAGAGCAAGGGCGCGGTATTCAGCTTCAGTCGAGGACCGAGAGACCTTGGGTTGTTTTTTTGTACACCAGGAGATCAAGTTCGGCCCCAAAAAAACGAGAAACCCCGATGTAGATTTTCTGTCATTTTTATCATTCGCCCAATCTGAATCTGAGAAACCCCGAAGCTCCAAGTCCCCGGGTCGAATGAGTAAACCACGACCAAGAGTGCCAAAAATGTACCTGAGAATGCGTTTTAGACAATGGTAATCATGTTCACTTGGTTGATGCATGCGCTGAGCAACTCGGTTGACAGCAAACTGGATGTCAGGACGGGTAATGGCCAGATACTGTAGAGCCCCAATGAGGCTGCGGAAGTGGGTGATATCGGCAAAGGGGGTGTCGGCTCCATTCGTAGACGAAGAGACTGCCATCGGTGTTGGTTGACTGGTGCATTTTTCCAGTCCAGCTTTCTGCAACAGATCTCGAGCATATTTTGACTGATGAAGAAACAAGCCGCTGCCTGTCCGAGAAACCTCCATTCCCAGAAAATAATGTAACGGGCCAAGGTCCTTCATTTTGAAGGTAGTATGCATAGCTCGAGTGACATCCTGAATGAGAGCTGCAGTAGAGCCTGTAATAATGATATCATCTACATAGACAAGAAGAATGACTGTACCGTGTGCTGAATGTCGAGTAAACAGACTCGTGTCGTGTACGCAACACGTGAAGCCGAGTCCCTGGAGGAACGTTTTCAGACGTGTGTACCAAGCACGGGGGGCTTGCTTGAGCCCATACAGAGACTTCTGGAGTTTGCAAACATGTTGAGGGAAGCGGGGATCAACATAGCCCGGTGGTTGCGTCATGTAGATAGTTTCATCAAGCATGCCATGAAGAAAAGCATTGGAAACATCCAACTGATTGATGAGCCAATTGTTGCGCACGGCGAGTGACAGTACCAGGCGAATGGTTTCCTGCCGAATAACAGGACTGAATGTCTCGGAGTAATCAAGCCCATACTCCTGATTGTAGCCTTTAGCAACCAAACGAGCCTTGTACCTGGAAATACTGCCATCCGCATTGTGTTTAATTTTGTACACCCATTTACAGCCCACTGGGTGCCGCCCATGGGGCTTAGGTACAAGAACCCAAGTTTTCTGATCAGTCAAAGCCTTAAACTCGTCATCCATAGCATGACGCCAATAAGCATTTTTTGAGGCAACAGAGTAGGTTGTTGGTTCACTATCGGGAAGGGGTGTATTTGGTAGTATGGTAGCCTGAAAGGTTTTGGGTTTAAAGATACCGGCTTTGCCACGGGTTAACATGGGATGAGTATTGGGGGGTGGCACGGGCGGTGGTGATTCGGGGGTGGCCGGGAAGGACCCAAAACGGATCGGGCTGGAGATGTTGTGGGTATGGGGTGGTTCGGGTTGGTTGTGAGTGTGGGTGGTGGTTGCGGGTGTATTGTGGGTGACGGTCGAAGGGGTGATGAGGGGTGGTTGGGTAGTGGGTGGAGGTGTGGGGGAAGGTGGTGAGGGACCCTGTGAGTATGTTGGAAAAAGGGGAAGGACGCCAATGAATGATGTATTTGTGGAGGAGGAAATAGACTCGTAGGGAAACTCATTTTCGACAAATTTGACATGACGAGATATGTAGACTTTATGAGTTTGTGGGTCAAGACAGCGATAACCCTTGGAGGTAGGATGATAGCCCAAAAAAATACAAGGACGGGATCGGGGTTGTAATTTGTGAGTAATATGAGGGCGTAGCCAAGGGTAGGCAAGACACCCAAAGACGCGGAGGTTGGTATAATTGGGAAGTTCTTGGTAAAGGAGTTGATAGGGTGATTTGTTGGAGAGAGTGTGACTGGGCATTCTGTTAATGAGGTAGTTTGCGGTGGCTAGAGCTTCTACCCAAAAGGAGACAGGGAGATGAGATTGATGTAGAAGAGTAACCACCGTTTCAATGAGATGGCGATGCTTACGCTCAGCCACCCCATTCTGTTCGGGAGTGTATGGACAGGAGGTTTGATGTATAATTCCCAGGGATTGCAGAAACTGGCCAAAGATGTTATTGACATATTCCTTTCCATTGTCACTTCGAAAAAGTTTAACATGAGAATTGAATTGTGTTTTAACCATTTTTTCAAAAGTGACAAAGGTGGTGTATGCCTGTGATTTGTGTTTTAGTGGGTACAACCAAGTGTATTTTGTAAAATCATCCACAAAACAAATATAATAGCGAAAACCAGCAAATGAAGGAACAGCAGTAGGACCCCATAGGTCAGAATGAATAAGTTGAAAAGGTGCAGTTGTACGCTTCTCAGATAAAGTAAAAGGTAATTTATGAGATTTAGCAATTGAACAGGAGTCACAATTGTTTACATGAATGGAAGAAAAACCTAATTGAGACATTAAAGAATTTATTATTTGAGTAGACGGGTGACCCAGACGACTGTGCCACAACAGACTGTGGCCATCAGCCGAAAGAGCCACCGGAGCCACAGGAACGCTTTCTGAAACTGGGTGGGCAGACGAACTTGTGCCAGGAAGAACGTACAGACCATGCTCACAGGGGCCCTGAAAAATCACCCTCTTGGTAGTATTGTCTAGGATCTGAAAATCATTAGAGGTGAACAAGAGTGAGCAATTATTGTCTTTTGTGAATTGGTGAACTGAAAGGAGATTGGATTTAATAGAAGGGACGTGGGTAAGGTTACCTAGGTGAAAGATAGCGGTGGGGGTTTTAATGGTACCCGTGCCAGTGTGAGAAATATTAAGGGACTCACCGTTGCCAACAGTAATACCATTGGAGCCATGATATGGATTTGGAGCGTTAAGCTTGGATAGATCAGAAGTAACGTGCATGTTGGCCCCAGTATCCAACAGCCATTCAGAGGAAGGGCCGGCTTGAGATGCATAATTGGCACGGTTATCACTATTTCGGCTCTCCTCATACCGAAACCAGCAACGAACAGCGGTGTGTCCTGTTTTCTGACAGATTTGACAAGTTGGACGATCCCGCTCGTAAGTGCCCTGCCCGCCGCTGGAAGATGACTGCCCGCCGCTGCCGAAGGAGTGCAGGCTGTTGTTGCTGCCGTGCTGCTGACCGTCGTACGGCGGACGACTGCCCTGCCGACCGCCGCGCCCGCGGCCTCCGCTGTTTCTGCCGTAGCCGCCGCGGCTCCCCTGCCGGCCGCCACCACGCCCCCCGCGATAGTTCTGGCTTGCGGTGAGGGCGGTGGCCGGCTCCATAACAGCGGCTTCTCGGAGAAGAAGTTTGCTCTCCAGATCCACGTTGATTTCTTCACTTTTTAGCCACGAGGAGAGAGTAGCCAGGTCAACGGGCGTTGGACTGATGCGAACCGCCTGTTTAATGGAGGAGTAAGCTGATGGGAGCCCCCGAACGACGCACATGACGAGATCTTTTTCGGGAATGATTTCGTTCACGGTGTCGAGGGCTGTGATGATGGTGGAGACCTCGTCTAAATACTCCGCCATAGTTTTCGTGCCTTTGGTAATTGTGTGGAGACGATCACGCAATTGAAAAATATGAGAGTGGGAAATTGATGCATAGCGTGTTGCGAGGGCCGTCCACAGGGCTGAAGCAGTTGTGTAGGATCGGACGTGTTTCTGAACCGTGGGAGAGATGACCGCAATCAAACATGATCGGATCTGGCCATCCACGGCTTTCCAGGCGGCATGGGCCGGATTGGTTTTTTCTGATTTGTCCGTGGCGGTGATGACTGCCGGCGGCGGTTCTGTGCTTCCATCGACGTATTTGAGAAGGTAATTAGCCTCAAGGGCTGTAAGAACGGTGATTTTCCATGTAGGGTAATTTATGTCTGATAATTTTTCGGGAATCAGGGCATGAAGATGCCTGAGAAGGAGTTTAACGCCAGAAGGAAGTGAATCGAGAGAATCCACCTCAGTTGTCATGGCTGCCGCCGCCCAAGAGAAGAGAGGGAACGATCGGTGCCCTAAAGAGAGAAAAAAAAAACCTAGAGAAAAGAAGATCTAGGTTTTCTGGCTCTTGATACCATGAAGGAATATTGATTGTATTCAAGTGTTAAGGGAATACATGGGAGATATATATAGGAAATATAGGAAGGAGTACTAATCCTAATAGGACTAGAATTAAGGAGTACTAATCCTAATAGGACTAGGATTAGTACACAGTAAATACTAATATTATTTTATACTATTTATTTAATACTATCTGTTATTAATGATGCATCACGATCTTTATTTGGGGACCCTTCTCTTATTTCATGGAGTGCTCACACTTGTACATGTGGCAAAAACTTGGTTCTTGAATCTATTCCCAAAGAATTTCGTGTAGGGGAAACACACTAAATGAAGAAAGAGAGACGGATGAAGTAGTAAATATTTTTTTATTTTTATTTAAAAGATTCGAGTTAAGTTTCAGACGTGTTTGTTAGGGATGAAATTTTTCAAGGCAAATTTAAATTTAATCAAATTCTGATATGAATACGGAATGCGGATACATCACTTTGATGACCTTTATTTTTTTGGCTTGCATGGAAAAGTGTGGCAATCTTTATTGATCCAATTTAATGCTTCCAACTACCCCAACACCCTTTAATTAGCTAAGTTGCATTATTCATAAGTACTAGTAGTGCTACCTATCATTCACCCAATTTCTTCCCTTACAATAAAATTATTTCTTAGAAACAAAAAGAAAAAAAAAAAAAGCCAAAAAGCCAAAAGAGAGTACAATATTACATAATGAAAAGTAGTAGTACAAATATGGCTGGAAGTAGTCCACTACAAAAGAGAGAATTAGAAGATGACAATGAAAGTAGTAGCAGTATGAGAACAGCTGAGACCATGCTGCGTTTGTTGCCTATGGGGCTTTGTGTTGTGGCTCTTGTTATTATGCTCAAAAATCAACAAACTAATGATTATGGTTCCATTACTTACTCTGATCTTGGAACCTTTAGGTAATTTATCTTCTTTTTTTTTTCGTCTTCCTCTTCTGTCGATTCCTGGTTGGCATCGTTTATGGTTGAAATAGTATTTATTTATGACATTAATATTACATGTGGCCTAGTGTTGTTGGACATTGGCCAGCCCTAAATTAGACGGAACTACCCTTGAGTTCATATCCAGTGAAATTCTATAACCCAGGTCCGGAGAGATTGATATACACACCGATTTTACTACTATTTCATAGAGACAGATAAGCTATTTTCGAGAGATTCTTGACTTTATGCGGAAAATAAAATAGTGTGATAATTTGAGAGAATTTTAAGCATATTATAATAAGGAGAAAAAGGATCTAACAATGATTCTCCTTGTAATAGTGGGTGAATTGGAATATTACTAAACTTTATCATTATGATTTACTTGAAATTACTTTACTAGTGATCTGATTATGTAACTATTTTTAAGACTGTGAATGCATAGAGCTTAAATTCTCTTGTTATTGATTTGAAAATTGTGGAAATTGAGTTTTAGTTGTGAACTTATTGAAGAAATTTGTGAATTTTGGGGGAAAATTAACCTTTGAATCTACTGCAGGTATTTAGTACATGCAAATGGAATTTGTGCAGGTTATTCACTTTTATCAGCAATTGTAGCAGTCGTACCTCGTCCCATAACGATGTCTAGAGCCTGGACTTTCTTCCTCCTTGATCAGGTTCCGCTTTTGTGATATCAATCTATGCATACATTTTGAATCATTTGGTTATATGAATTATATAGTTCGAGAAAAATGGAATAAGGTTCAATTGAACTAACAGAACCTGCTGTGCTTTCACTTGTGTTTTGTAGTTATTGACATATGCAATACTGGCTGCTGGAGCTGTATCGACGGAGGTGATGTATTTAGCATATAAAGGAGATCCAGAAGTTTCATGGAGTGAATCATGTGGTTCATTTCGAGGTTTTTGCCACAAAGCTACAGCATCTGTGTCCATTACTTTTATAGTAAGCCTTTGTTATGCAGGGCTTTCGTTGCTTTCGTCTTATCGGCTTTTTAGCAAGTATGATGCACCACCAGTTGGATCGTACAACAACAAAGGGGGAATTGAGATTGCTAACTATTGAGATTTTGAAACTGATCCCTCTTTTGTTTTGGTTGTTGGTGTTGGTTTTACTATATCATGTACACGGCTAATGCTAATAAATTAGATAATTAGGTACAATCAAGGATGTTGCTTTACTTTTTCTTTTCTTTTTTCTCTTCATGAAAAGGATGTTGTTTGTCTTGAAATATCATATCTGGTAAATTTGTGACCTTCAAATCATTCTTTGGTCCCACAAGTTTTCTTGTAAATTTGTCCTTGTTGTTGCTGGTGAATGGGTAAACAAGGGAAACAATGAAGAGGTGGATGATGGTAATGTTCGAGCCAGCTTTTTTGAACATCCACTATTCCGTTTAATATCTATCACTCTCTGCCAGCACGAATTTAGGTTACTCTATTGTTCCATCAAAGGTCTTGAAATATTAAGTTACTCTATTTTTTTCATCAAAGGTCTCAAATTTGTGCCTCCGAGAGTGTATAAAAGTTCTCAAAGTATATACTACAAACAAATTCATGAGACCAACTTCTATTTACCCAATAGTGTGGTTTGGAGTTCAATAAAGTAGGTTGAAAACGTACGAGGTTTCCAGTTCAAATACTATTAAAGGTAAAAAATACTAAGTGATTTTTATATTTACCGAAATCATGATATACGAATTAGTAGAGGTTCACGCAAACTAAACATCAAGATATGTTGTAATTGTTCCTAATCAAGTCGAATGAATTAACACATGAAAGTAAGCTTAGAAGATTTTAAGAGTGGACTTCAACTAACACATGAAAATAATTTTTGATTTAGCTTTAGGAATGTATTATATTTACCCTCAATAAATGAAATTGCCAAACCAATTGGGACAAAGGAAATCTTCAAGTTTTGTAAAGATGAGATCGAAATCCAACACCAAAGAGCAGATCCTCTGATGCAAAGACTCGAAATCAATCAAGAAAATACTTGTAAATCCTCAGTATCAAGGACCAAGTATGCTATCCAACTGCATCTCAGAAAAACATCACTAACAGCATCAGGATGGCCATGTCTAAATACGGTAAGTTTAAAAATAAATCAACTTTTAAGGAGAGCCTAAGCTGGCAAAATGCTTCATATAAATAGGGCTTGAGCATTTATAAGTTTACAGCATTACTCGCTCAACTTCATCGTCTCAAATTTCAGGATGTCTGAAAAGCCAAACCTACTAAATCATTAAACAGAAAAGTATCCTCAACTAAATCAGCCTCTTCATTCGAGGCATTATTAATAGTTCGAACTAAGAAAAGCAAGGGAATCCACGAAAATCCAGAATATAGCTAGAATATCCTTCACAACTCCGCATATATAACCAGCTGTAACAGAATCTCATCTTTAGTGAGACAACAATGAGTCACCATGAAAGAAAACAGTTTGATGTATATTGACATACACTGCAAAGCTGACCATTGGGGTACTTCAACATTGCTGGTTCAAGCCCTGATAAAAGAAGGATAAAATAGTCAAATATGGAACAAATAACATGAAGCAACGCCTTCTCAAACACTATCTAATTGGTATAAGATTGATGTGTCAGTCATAAAATCACTCAAGTGCCTCCAGCAACAAAAAAATGGATAGTCTTTACTCAGGTATACTACATCAATCGATTCTCTCATTATTGGGGATACCTTTTCTTTAGACCAATGAACTCTAGAGGACTCTATAGGCCGAGAGAGACGGGCACCATGGTAGAATCTACGACCAGGCTACCAGATTGAACTCAGTTTATGGCAGCATATTGTGTGTTCGGCCAATTCAATAGACGCTGTTACTGGTGATAGTGATTACTGTAGTAAGCTATATCCATTAAATGATGCAGTAGAACAGTAGAGGATCTCAAATGTCATAAGAAGAATGCAAGTAACATAATATACCAGATTGCAAGTCTCACGCCTACTTTCACATTCAGTTGTGTCCATGATGTTTGCTAAAAGAGTGGCGCGCCAAGAGCTTCCTACCTGGTGCACGATGATCATCCTGCGAAATTTTGTATCAGATACTTGGCCTCAGAAATCAACGAATGGATTGAAAAACAACGGGCCAAAAAGAAAATGAATTCCCCTGGAGCTATAAAGTTGAAAGGGGTGGTTATTCAAAGAGACAACAAATTCCATGGTTTGAGAGGACTATGGGAAGAGATTTTTCCACATCCTTTCAAGAAAACAAACAAGATTTTAATCTAGATACAGATAAAAAGAAACAAGATTTGAGTCTAGCGAAACAATTTCCAGAGAACTTGTTATTTGTGAAAGCAATCACTTGGCAGGAGAAAGTTTCAAGTAACAGCACATGATACCACAACATGCATTTCCTTTTTTCATCTGTTAACAATCAAGTTCATACATCAAGTTAAGATATTTAGCGAATTAACCATAGAATTTTAAACCCCGGTCATATTAGAAACAACAAAAGAAAACTACTTCTCCTTCACAAAGCCCACAAAAAGAATTGTCATTGCTGGGAATACCATATGTAAAATCAACTACCTTGTACAGAGATGCAGCTGATTCAGATTCAACAGTTTGGACTGGAATATGTCCAAGTGACTGGAAAGAATCCAAAGCATCTAATGTTAGCTGCCAACCACAGAGAGCAATAGCACCAGAGTTGGAAGAGGAACTGCCACTATTACTGCAGCCAGCAGCAGCAACATTTCCATTAACCCAAGGACAGAAAAAATTATGATGCTTAATTGGATCAAATTCAACAGCTTCTTCGTAGTTGCTTTCTCCAATAGGAGGCCCTGAATAACATTCGTTTTCATCATTTCAGCAAGCTATGAATAACCAAATCAGTAAAACCTGAATAAAAGAAGAAAAAAAATACTTGAAAGTATAAAAGCAATGATGCCTAAAATGAAAAAAGGTGAAGTCTCAATCAAGGAATATCAAGAAAGGTAAACGATGCCTAATTCCATGGTAAGTTCCACCCGAGTTGTGCTGAATCCAATCACAGTAAGCATCAGTATGAAACATTACCAGCATTGAACCTGAATATGAGTTTAACTATTCCAAGCTGAATGAAGTCTATTTTGTGATGTTATTATCTAATGAGAGATGAGATATTTACCAGAATATAGAAACTTCCCAATGTAGCTGCATTTTTAAATCAATACAAAGTGCTTTTGCACATACATTCAAACAGGTCTCTGAGAGAAAGAAGGGAGGTAGTAACATACAGTAGAAACTGATACCCTGAAACTCAAGCATGAAGGTTACCTGTTCCATTTGCTAGCATATAGTCTGACTCAACGAATCCACAATCATCAGTAGCTGCTGCATTATTTTGAGTAACTTCTTCTTTGGATGCTTCATGGGCGGAACATACAACAGCATTGCAAGAAAGAGAAGGGTGTGGACTATTTGGGAGCATAGGTTGCACGTGACAATTCTTTTCACCACTTTCAATGGATTCTGCTTTGGCAGAGCCAACAACTTTTGAGCCACTATCAGCCCTTCCCACTGAACGAGACGTCAGATCTTGACTATCACCATTAGGATCTCCACGGTCCACCTCTTCAGGGACATAGTCACCCATAAGTCCTGGATCTGGAGCAAATTCACCTGTTTGCCCCTGATTTTCAGTAATTTCAGCAACCGCTTCTACCTCACCAGCGACGCTATCTGCTCTATGCACTGAAGCATCTGTCCCATGGATTTCAGCTTCATGACTAGCACCCATTCCAATACTTCCTCCACTGATTCCAAAGCTAGGGCCATCCCTCACATTGGCAGTGGCAGTATCAGCATTCACGACTTCTTCATCATTTGTGCTACTTACACCCATTTCACCAGCACTCCTGACCACAGCCGGACAAGTACTTTGTTGTGCTTGGTTACTGTAGTTCAATTCTGAAGTTTCCACTGGGTCTGCACTTCTTAACATAGATGTAGAAGGGAAATGAACATCATCAAAGTCTCCGGGAAGATTCTCAACACTTTCCATTGAATCATCTGTACCGTGAACTGTGTCCATTGCAATAACAGATGAAACATGTGTTGAGTCTCGAGTAGAGGGCACACCAGTTAGCTGTTCGTGTCTTCGGCCAAAGGTATCATCTTTGGGAGCACTTGTACCAATCTCAAAACCAAGTGACAGGCTAGGACCAGCACCTGATGAATCCTTGCCATATGAAGTATGGTGGGTCCCGAAGGCATCAGACTGACATGGGCGCTTTGATGGACCAGCTGAGTACTGACTACCATCATTTACTTCATCTCCGTCACGGTCTATCACAGTGCCTTCAACACTATCAGCCGGTTGTAGAGGCAATTGTGGCCTGTCAACCGTGCTTCCACCTTCCTCTAAGTTTCGTTTGCGGGAACTAGGGCCTCGAGATTCATATGAAGCTGCTTGACCACCAACTTCACTGCTTGAAGGCTGCCCAGTAACTGGATATCTTCGTTTATGTCCATCTTCGAATTGTTCAGGCTTTGCATCCATGTTCACCTGTGAAGAGGATAATCCACCAGCCATTGTGAGATTCAGATCTACTCCTATATTTGACAAAGACCTTCCCACTTCATTTGTTGCAGCCTCATCAAGGTCCTCTGTCTGTTCCTTTTCCACACCATCAGCAGCAACCCACCCACTGATTCCACTAGCAGCACTTGCTCCACGTGTCAATGCCATTTTCTTGCTTGTTTCAGGGATATCATTGCTATTTGGAGCAAAGCAAGCAGGACGGACAACAGTGAGGAAGTCCCAAATTCTCACGGTGGCTCCACACAAACTACAATCCAATAAAGGCGACCTAGATTCACCTTTAGACCTGGGACCCACAGCTTCGTTCTTACTATGAACTTTTTTCTTTGAAGAAGGCAATACATTTTCTCCATGGCCAAAATCTTGCAGAGAAGTGTGATATTTTGTGGGACCAATGGAGTATCCACTCCTAGCTGATTGAGCAGAATGTTCTTCGCAGTCTTGGACATTTGGAAGCCATCTTGGCTCCCATCCGCATAGGCTTATCAACTTATTAGCCTAAATTGCAAAGAATTCTATCTATTCAGAACTCAATAACAAAGTTACAATATTTAGCAATTTAAATGAAATGAGACTCTTACACGAGAGTATACAAGGAAGACATCTTCTGTGTTGGTTTCAGTTCCTGACATAATCTCTAACCTAAAGATAGGTTCCATCCCACCAAAAGCCTGTGACTGAGCTAGAAGGCGATCAATTTCTGGACTTCGAGAGACTTTGATGTGCTCAATTGCAGATGCAGCCACTATTGGAAGTGAAGGAAACTGAAGCAATCCATCACATCGATCCTTATAACCACCAATTAAGGCTGATGGTGGTGTAGGAGGGAACTGGACCAAGCTTTCTGCACAGCTGTTTCCTCGCCAAGGACAAGTGGCCTTGTGCCCTTCATCAAGTTTCTTTGCAAATTCTTCCCCCGCGATATCAGCTATCAAAAATAACTAACAGATGAGAAATGTTTCCTCAAAATGTGTGAAGCAACAATTTTACTACTCACACTGATGATACCAAAGTTCTTCATAGAAAACGAACACATTAAAAGGAAGTATCATAATGATATAGGATAAAGTATCAAGCATAATCAGATTCGTCTCTTCCAATATGGTTTATCTTTGCAAAAAAGGCAAGAATACAGTTCGTATGGTCCTGCTCTTCCAGCATAATTGGCACAGAAAATGGGTTAATATAAATTCAAATGACAACAAAAGCTGCTACAGCTACTTCTGTTCATACATAATTGGGGGTTGGGGCTAGCAGAAAACTATATCCACTTCCTTGCATAGGAATAAATAAGAATAAAAGCAAACTTACGGCAACTTTATCCGACACTAACAGAAATTATGGAGAGCTAAACAGATCACACTGAAAAGGGGGGAAGTAGGAACAAAATGATTTTTGCACAAAAAGGGTGGATAAAACCCATAACTAACAATCACATAATAAACAAGGAGTAATCTGCAATTGTCCATATGTTATTGTGGGACAGTTGAATCATGTAGCTTCCTGAAGTACAAAATAAACTTACAAACTAGCATTTTTTAAATTCCCATTAATTAAACAGTCAACTCAAAGAGAAATAGAAGGGTAAGTATGCCACCACTGAAGGATACAAAATACATTTTACTTTCTGAACCAAGTAATGCCCTTATGATGAATGTTTCTTGTACTTAAATCCTAGTTAGAGCTGAAAACAAGCTACACATTATATTGATCATTCATGTTTTATGATCCACCTAAGAGTTCTTCCAACTGAACTCTTTCCTCGATGGAAAAGGCTTTAGCAATGCCTCATTCCTATAACAGAATGGCTGAATCTAACATACCAATATGAAAAGTAAATAAAATATTCCCAAACAAACAGAACAGAAAGTAAACCAGATATTTACACAATGGAGTTTCATTGAAGTATCACCATGAATAACTCAGAAAGCGACAGAGGAAAGAGCCTTGGTTTCAATGCAACTGAAAGTAGGATCTTGCATTAAAGATTAACTTAGGGAAATAACTTCTACAATGCATCAGGGACAAAATGATCTAATATGGGAGAGGTACATTGTTGAGACGCGACTTCTTTAGACTTTAGAGCTGTTTTGAGACTGGAAAAATAATGAGAATAGCAAAAACATAGATAGGCAGAATTTAAGAGCACATACAAAGAAAGAGAACAACTAGAAGAATAGAAGTAGGAGAAGAGAGAAAAGGAAACAATTCTTGCAAGATCCACAACATTTTCTATATGCAATGCTCTACTCTCCCTCCCTCAAATACACAATTAGGAAATTTTTGAAGAGAAGACACAAAGATATCTCATCGAAATAATTTTGAGGATGTTAGTCACGATTTGTTCGTTTCTCTTTCGTTTAGATTACTTGCTGACCAACTATACCACTTCGAATGACCGAAACTCAACTAAATGTAAAACTCCGAAGATTCCCTGTTGTCCAGTCTGGTGACTATCAAAAAATGAGAAAGACTTCATATTATAGAACCCTCTTAAACAATATTAATATTATGTCAGATTCTTTGGCACTGGTCATACTCCACAATAATTTAACATGATATCTGCATCAGCAATTTAATTATTTTGAGAAGTATCTTAGTGAAGCAAAATTTTAACTAAAACACCTACCAATAAAGCCTTATAGTCAATGAAAACAAGAATTTACCTTCACCAGAGGTCCATGTTGCAGAAGAAACGAATCTCAGATTAGCACCACAAGCTTCACACTCAATCGTATCAGCATCCACATTCACCCAGCCTCTTCTAGCACAAGCCAGTGAGCTTGAAGCCTGCGTCAACAATTGCAGTGTAGAAGTTGTGCAAAGTATGTACTTCACCATGATGGACAATTTATGAATTGATAAGAAAGAAAAACAATCTTAAACATAATTATAGAAACCCTATCACGTAAACATCCTTGTGCTCATAACCACATCCTAACCCTGGGACAAACTAACATAAAATGTATCTCTTATCTATGTCATGCAATTTCTCGCAACAAGCTCCCAATAAGCATACAAGAAAAACAGGCCAAGAAATGGAAACATACAGGTATTGGTTTTGGGAATTCTGTGGTTAGGAAAAGTGGGATTCAACAGATCATGCAATTATTAAGAAATGATGCAAAAGGAATCTTTCAGCCAGACCTTAGGCTTCCCAAACCAGTTTGTGGGTTGGAAAGTGGACAGACGCCTCAATAGATCACCCCTTTCCCATGGTCTACATGAAGGTTGTGATGATCCTAGTGCAGAACCACCAGCACTATTGCTAACTGAAGTCCACATGGGCTGTGAACCAATACGGGAAAGTGAAGCTGCTTTTGAACCCTGTGCTTGTGCAAACCAATCTGTGCCCCCAGCATTTGTTGGAACTGCAGGAGATGATGCCCCTACGGAACTGCATCAAAAAAATCAATTATTAATTCACTTTTGACCTAACAGATTAAAAATGTTGGAGGACAACAATCAACTTTGACTAGTGCCTTCTAATCTACACCTTTTCCTTTTAGTGAGAAAAAGACCCTTCCATCCACACATCTCATGCAGAAATAAGATCAATACGTAAATCAACAGCTTCTCAATCCCAAACTAATTGGGTTGCACTATATTAAACCTTTGTACTATATTGTACAAACCAATTAGTTTGGGATTAAGCCTTTGTAAGTTTGTGGACACCCAGCAATTAAATTTAATGGGTTCAACTTTTACTGTTAAAATTATGGAATCAGATATATACTGTACTCCACGCCAGAAGTTATGGGTTTGGGTTCATTTTAAACCCATAGACAAAAGACTACACCTTCCTTTTGTATACATTTCACCCTATTCAGACGTGGTTAATCACACGGAAATCATACTCAGACAAATACTACACTACTCTAAACTGTGGAATTCACCATTTATGCAAAAAAAAAAATAAATAGTGTCATCAGCCTACATGAATGAAGCATCAAGAATCAAACCAGTAAGGTAAATAATAAATACAACAGCTAGACAAGCAGCGCTCAAAATGAGTATACTTTTTTTGAAACTGGTAACATTTCTTAATAACTTTCTACCAGAAAAAAGAACAAAATAAGTAAAAAAAACTTGTCTAACATAACAAATTAATGAACAAGCCTAAGCTCCACATAGAAATTTCTCTGAATGGCAAGTAGACTTAAAAGGGGTTGACCTATAAATCTGTGTTCTCATAATTAACCAGCCGGATTAAAATTCCGAACAACATTACTCCAATTTAGAACCCTAGAACGAAATTAAAGCGGCAAATCAAAAGCAACAGCATACAAGAAGCTCAAAGCACAAACGCAATCAAAAAAATTGGGGGAAATGTTGAAAAGCTAGGGTTTTAGGGTTTACCTAGCAGCAGGTGTAGGGATAGGGGGAGGAGACGATGATTTGGGCGGCAATTGAGGATCATGGGAAGAGCTTATAGCTTCTTCCTTCATGATTTTTCACCTTCTACTGTGTGAAAATGCGTGTATAATGGTGGGTTTTCTCTCTTTCGGTGATGGTGTTGAGAGCTATACTTGTTTGCTTTACGACTAATTTCTGGGTTTTTTTTTCAGTTTCGAATTTGCTGTGACATTTATGTTACCTTTGGACTTTGGAGTTATGTGTGACGGAGTGTATTTATTACGTCAAGTGAAATAAATCATATTTATTTTAAAATTAAGTAAATTATTTGCGCTTTGCATGCTATTGAACTTTTTTATTAAGTTTATATATTATTCAGTAATATTCGTATTTTATGTCGTCAATAATATTTTATTAAAGTAAAGTAGTTTTTCAAAATTTTGAAGTGTTATATTAATAATATAAGTATAAACTAATGACTATAAACAAATATATCAAGATCTGTAAAAATAAAATGAAATAGAAAGAAAAAATTGAGCACACTGAATATGCAATTTCCCATTAAGAAAATTATATATCTCTGCTATCCGATAGATCACACTTAATATGCAATGTCCCATCAAGAAAATTATATATCTCTGCTATCTGATAACGGATCCTTTCAGAATAGAACAATTCTACTCACCGGTGTATTGATATAAATACAATGGTGTAGTAAGTGACTCAACAGGAACAAAGTACACGAATATTTATTTGTGCAAAAAAAATGAAATTAAAATTTTATAAACAATGAGAGGAAATTTCTTTATTCATAGAAAATAAAGGAGGGTAGTGTCAACAAATGTTTATGATGCTTTATCGTAAATGTCACAACTCCTTGAAAAAATTACAACCCTTCGGAAAGGTCAAAATTTATCATAAAAGTCACAATTTTTTTCTTCACAAAAATCACAATATTCCATGAAAGGGGATACTATTTTTGGAAATAAATAAATTTAAAAAAGAATCTTTATTTGTGGTAGCGCCATGTAAGCGAGTCTATAGTTCTCTTTTATATAAATATATGATTAATGTAACGAAACTAGATGTTCTTATTATAACTGTTATATATATATATATATATATATAATTTAATCCATATAAATATACAATTTATCTCTCTCTACTCTTTGATTTCTCTAGCTCTCCTCTCTTCTTTTTCTCTCTTAAATATCGCTCACGGCTAACAGAAAAAATATACATAATGTAATTTTCATAAAAGCAAACGCCCAATTTATACAAATCAAATACTTGTGAGTCAAATGCTTGTGATTTTATATAAATCAGATACTCCATAACAAATTATAGCTCCCAAATAAGAAAATTGTAACTATAAAACACAAATATAATATTATACTTGTTATTCTTATAATGTATTCTTAAATAAATTCAAACTAAATACTATTATATAAATTTAAAAGATCTAATATCTTTTAAAAAATTATCCTTATTTGGATATGCAAGGTGTTACGTAACTAAAAATTACATTAGATAATTACTTCATTAAAAATAATTTAGTGAAAACACCTTTTAGTTTTAAAATTAATTTAGTGAAAACATCTTTTACTTTTTAAAAATAATTTAGTGAAAACTCCTTTTACTTTTTAAGAGTTGAGTAAATCTTTTAAAAAGCACGTTCAAGTTATTTTTGAAAATTATTACTCTATTTCTGTTAGATAGCATAGAATTTACGTATTTTTTATTTTCTTCATATTTACGTGCAAGTTTTTAATGATTTTATTGGTGTTATTATTGTAATTTGTACCATGTGCTTGATAACTATTGATGTCATTTAAAATACTTTATTTTCTTCATATTTACGTGCAAATTTTTGATAATTTTATTGATATTATTATTGTAATTTATACCGTGTACCTGATAACTATTAATGTCATTTGAAATATTAAATGTATAATTTCCCCCCAATGTTTCACACCTTTAAACAATCAATACATTATAATCCTTTGCATGATTAACCTATGAACCAAATAATTTCTTAAATTGTATTTTTAATTTTCTTGAATCCTGCATACTTTTTGTTACCAATGTTTTCGAGATTTTTTCAAATCAATTTCAACAAAAATAACTAAAGCTAATCAATTGATCGTAACTCGGCCAATTTAATATATTTCATGAATTAATTAAATTATCCATCAATTTATTTATGTGTTGATCAATTATAAAATCACCATATGCTATTTGAATTTTATTAATATATTTCATGAATTAATTAAATTATACATCAATTTTTCTACGTGCTGATCAATTATGAAATCACCATATGCTATTTGAATTTTACTAATATTTTCATGAATTAATTAAATTATTCATCAATTTTTTTACGTGTTAATCAATTATAAAACCATTATAATATATTTTATGAATTAATTAAATTATTTATCAAATTTTTTTCGTGATGAATTATAAAATCATTATGTGCTATTTAAATTTTGCAAACTCATGAATATAGTTAAATAAAGACTATATAATATTGTATAAAACTTCAATATGATTCGAATATACAAGCAGCACTAGAGAAAATTTAGAATTTAATTTTAAAATAATTTTGTAGTTCTATCAGGCTCAACGTGTTATTATTTGTATATTTGTTCTTTTAACTTTCAATTTTGTGTAATTTCATCAAGAAAATAACAAAAAGATATATTTATTAATGTAATTGAAAATGACAATATATACCCTAATGATATATTCCTTTGACATAACCGTGTATATAGTATAGGGAAAATTGTATATAATAGCAAATTAATTGTTATAATCATCCTTTGATTTAATTGTGCCCCGTAGCAAACTGTTTGTTAGTCACCTCTCTCCCTTAAACTCTCGCTAGCCACTCTCCTCTCTCGCTCCATCTCTCGCTTGCTTCCTCTCACTTTTATACAAACACAAGTGTATAAATCTATTTCTTTTTGTATAAAGCGAGAGGAAATTGTATAAATACATATATTTTTGTTCCCCTCTCCTAGATCTCGCTCACCACTCTCCCTAATCTCTCTCGCCTCTCTCGCTTATACAAACAAAAACGAAATTTATATATTGTGTTTCTGTTTGTATAAAGCGATAGAAAATTGTATATACACACACGTAAATACATATATTTTCGTTCTATACACTTATAATTATAGAATAAAAATATTCCCCTGCCCAGTTTCTTTTGTCTTTCTCTTTTTTTCGTTTTATACAAATTCAAATTGTATATAATTTATCTCTTTCTCGTTTTATACAATTCAATTCAATTGTATATTACCTGCCAAAGTCTCTTTTGCCTTTCTTTCTTTCTCATATTACAAATTCAAATTGTATATAATATTTCTATAGACTTATAATTGTACAATTTGTTTTATACACTTCGTTTTATGCAATTATCTGCCCAAGTTTCTTTCTCTTTCTCGTTTTATGCATTTCTTTTTATACAATTCGCTTCAATTGTATATGTATAGCGAATTATACATTTATATATTTGTTAAGGAGTGCAATTATGCAAACTTTGCTATAACATACACATATGAAATTTATGTTTGCTATATGTGAAAGTTGCCCAATAATATATTATGAAAAAGTCGGACCAGTTGATTTTAAGCCTCAAATTTTAGGATTTTACTCTAAATAATAATAACAAAATTAATGCTAGGTGTTAACTTTTATTTTTTTTCAAACTCAAATTTAAACCCCCCCCCCCTCCCCCCCGCAAGACATAATTTTAAGAGTTTTTTTTGAAATCTCTCGATTTATTATATTATAGTTCATTTCACTAATAAAGGTTACACTAAAATAGTAAGTAATCTTTTATTCTTAACTAAATGTTTTAGAATTGAGTCTCATTGTATATGAAATTAATTATTACTATTTGAGATTACTTGAGCCATCAAATGTGAAACTTTTCAATGACGAACATAGCTACAATAGTAACCGTAATACATGTACTAAATATTAAGTGAAAAAAAAACTTTTGCTACTACATTTTTTATTTCATATGCCACAATATCATAATTAAGAGAGAGCCTTTGAGAGTCATATTAAAATTGAAGCTTATGAAAGAACTTTTTAGAATTGAGGTCACTGATATCTCTCTATTTCTTTTTTTTTCTTGAGAGGCAAGTGTTGCTCACACATAAAATTAATTTACTTTCAACTCTTTTTAAGTTGAACAATTAAATTTAACGTTAAATTTAAATTACTATTTTAAAAATATATTAAAAATTTATATATAGAGAATCATTTTTGGTTATCTTGTCAACAAGGTTACATCAAATTGAAAATTAAGAAAATATACACAAAAAAATTACGTCTGAAGAAGGAAAAAATGAAAAAGAAAATTATAAGGTAAAAAATCAAACTTTCATCAATAGTCATGTAAAAGTTCAAGTAACCGGTCAATTATTAAAATTTTCTCCAATGTAAATAAGTTAAAGCGAAAAAATAACTTTTTTTTATTTCTCCAATAATATTTTAGAAAATATCTCTTCTAATTAATTTACTACTATTACTAATATATTTTCGAAAAATCCGAAAAAATTGTTATCATGTCATGGATTTCTTAATTCAAAAATAGAAAAATATGAGAAAAAAATATATTTTTGAGGGTGAAAACCTTACCCGAAGCCTTATCAGAAATCACAAATTTGTATATCCGTTCACTTTGATTTCAATTCCTTCTCAGCCACTCGCTTCTTTCATCTTTGTCTATCTCTCTGTACACACAAACTAACACCAGCTAACTGTGTGTTGTTGGTAACTTAACCCTTGGCTCTCTATTGCTCTTCCACTCCTCATTAGCCAATTTCTTATGCAAGAACAAGCTCGTTACTTCATAAAGGTAACACCTTTTCAGCTCCCATGTGATAAATAGAAGAAATTCCATCTGGGGTTCCTTTCTTGATTTCAAAAAGATTAGATTTTTATTAGTTTTTTGCTTTAGTTTTCATGATTCTGGTTATTGAATTGAATTTCATTGTATACCCAGGTTCTTGATTTTTGATTTTTGGAGGTGAATTTTGGGAAGTGAGGATTTTAAGTGCTGCATTGTTGTTAGGTAGTTTTTGTGGGGATTTGGTTGGATAAGTAAATGTTTGAGGTGTAAGTTAAAGTGTACAGAGAGATGAGTAGTATGGCTTCCCTGGTGAGTTTGGGGAGTGTGTGTGGATGTTCTTCTGGACAGTTTGAAGGGTCATTTTCACTAGTTAGGAGGGTTTCTTTTTCGAAGAATTTTGGAAGCGTAAATAGAATTTGGGGTGGAAAAAGATGGCGTTATGTTTCTGTTTGTAGATATTCGGTCACCACGGATTTCATTGCTGATCAGGGGACATCAATATCTCTTGATTCCTCATCCAGTAGTAATAAGGATGATGATGCTGATCTTATGCTTAAGCCGGCCCCTAAACCACAATTGAAACCTGGACCCAGACCTGGCCCTGTTTTAGGGAATGGACCAATCCTTAGCTCTAATTCTGATGGTGAAAAAAGAAATCCTATTGAAGAAGAGAGAAGCAAGGTGATTGAGTCACTTGGAGAGGCATTAGAGACAGTGGAGAAGCTAGAAACTAACAGAAAAACAAATGTTTCGGTTAACAAGGCGTCTGCCAGTGCACGTACCACACAAAGAAATAGCAAGACAGTTGATTCTGATGATTCTTCCAACAGGAAGTCCAAAACTTTGAAGAGTGTCTGGAAAAAAGGGAATCCGATCGCTGCTGTACAAAAAGTTGTAAAACCACCCCCTAAACAGGAACCAATGACTGATGGTGGAAAGAATAGTGAATCCCAAAGTGTTGCTCCTATAAAACCCCCTCAGCCACCCCAGAAAGTTCAACCACAGTTACTAGCAAGACC
Organism: Solanum pennellii; assembly: GCF_001406875.1. Lineage (NCBI taxonomy): Eukaryota > Viridiplantae > Streptophyta > Magnoliopsida > Solanales > Solanaceae > Solanum > Solanum pennellii. The sequence continues at coordinate 74,988,984 of NC_028643.1, read as the reverse complement.
ATCTGTAGCTCCTCCTCCTCCTATTATCAAGAAACCGGTGATATTGAAGGATGTTGGTGCTGCGGCGAAGTCCCCACCCTCTAATGGAATTGAATCTGTTGGAAAGACCAAAGAACTTGAATCAGCTGGAAAGACCAAAGAACGCAAGACAATATTGGTTGACAAATTTGCCTCCAAGAAATCAGCTGTTGATCCTGTGATTGCTCAAGCTGTTTTAGCCCCTCCTAAATTTGGAAAGAGCGCACCTTCTGGTAAATTCAGGGAGGAGTTCCGTAAAAAGAGTGGTGTATCTGGAGGACAACGCAGGCGTATGGTTGATGATGGGATTCCCGACGAGGAAGCATCAGAGCTTGATGTTTCTCTTCCTGGTAGAGCAAGGAAGGGAAGGAAGTGGACTAAGGCAAGTCGCAAGGCAGCTCGACTTAAGGCTGCTCAAGAGTCTGCACCTGTCAAAGTAGAAATTCTAGAGGTTGGTGAAGAAGGAATGCCGACTGAGGAGTTGGCCTACAACTTAGCTACTAGCGAAGGTGAAATCCTTGGTCTTCTATATTCAAAAGGAATCAAGCCTGATGGTGTGCAAACTCTCAGCAATGACATGGTGAAGATGGTTTGCAAAGAATATGAAGTGGAGGTTATCGATGCTGCCACAGTTAAAGTGGAAGATATGGCAAAAAAGAAGGAAATTTTCGATGAAGATGACTTAGACAAACTAGAAGATAGACCTCCTGTAATAACTATAATGGGTCATGTTGATCACGGAAAGGTGATCTATAGAACTTCATAGTCTATACTTGTTATGCACATATTTATGATTTAATGCTGCATATTAAGCTCTAGCTGACATGTGCTTCTGGGTTGTTCTTTGACAGACTACTCTCTTGGACCATATACGCAAGACCAAGGTAGACTGGGAGCTCCCTTTTACTTTTGTCTCATACTGAAGTTTGTAATTTGCTTATGGTATGGTTATTGTCTGAGATCACTGTGACTTTAGCTGGAAACTGAATCCTAACCAGTAGATATTGTAGGTGGCGGCATCTGAAGCTGGTGGAATTACTCAAGGTATTGGGGCATATAAGGTGCAAGTGCCTATTGACACCAAGCCCCAAATATGTGTTTTTCTTGATACGCCTGGACACGAGGTACTCAATTCAGTTTAAATGGTTAAATTTATCAGAAGTCAACAACATCTGCTTCTATGTCCTAAAATCAGTTTTTGTTTGGCATCAAATTTGATGATAAAAGCTACCTTGTAATGTTAAGCAACAATTTTTTCGAATAACTCAGCTTTGATGGTTTTCTAACTTATTCTACAGGCTTTTGGGGCAATGAGAGCTCGTGGAGCTAGAGTAACAGACATTGCTATCATTGTAGTAGCCGCTGATGATGGAATTCGGCCTCAGACAAATGAGGCCATAGCACATGCCAAGGCTGCCGGTGTTCCAATTGTGATTGCCATAAATAAGGTCTTATTCACATATATGTGCTTACTCTCACCTTTTCTCTTACTTTTTGGTAAAATTTTGGCAATTGATTCCCTTGCCTCCTTCTAATTTCAGGTTGATAAGGATGGAGCAAATCCCGACCGAGTCATGCAAGAACTTTCCAGCATTGGTTTGATGCCGGAAGATTGGGGCGGCGACGTTCCAATGGTTAAGGTAGACAAACTGCAAACTATGCGGCAACACCTTTCTGGTAATATCAGCATTCATCCATTTCTTTTTGATTGGACAGATCAGTGCTCTTAAAGGAGAGAATATAGATGATTTGCTGGAAACGGTCATGCTTGTTGCCGAGGTAAGATGATGTTGCGACTGCCTGTCTTATTTGATGCTTTTAGGTTTTTCTTACTTTAATCTTCGAAAATCCCATCATATATGTCTCGACCACTGCTGGTTCCAAGACACGTTGACACATACCATTTAGTAGGTTTAATATATGGTCTCTTTTAGGAGATTCTTTTGCTTATTTTTGTTGCACATTCTGCATACTTATCCTACTACTCCTTCCATTCATTTATGTGTCTTAGTTTGACTCAATACATAGTTAATAATGCAAAGAGTACCTTTGAATTTAAGGTGTGCATGACATAGTAACATACTTGTGGTCTTACACATGTCATGTCATTCCTATAAGACGTTTCATTAGGGGTAAAATGTAGGAGCTAAAAACTAACTACATATAAAAAGGCGGCGCTTGTAAATGAGCTTACAGTCTCACTACTTTTGTGACTATCTAACCTGCATCTTCCTGATGCCATTTATACCATTTTTTACTTGATAAAAAATAAAGGTGGTGTTCATTTTGAAAGACTAGAAAAGAAAGTAATATGCACAAATTGAGACAGAGGGGATACTAAGCACTGATTACTGAATATACTTGGAGCTGGAAGGTCAAAAGTATAAACTAGTTTTTTGAATATTGTCCTCCATTTTCTGATCTTTCTGCCATAATTTTGTTTAAGACCTTAGTTATAGGAAGAGCAAAAGTAGAAAAACATTCTATGCAAGAGTTATAGGTCTTATCTAAAGTTGTTTTTTCTCTGCTACAGTTGCAAGAGTTGAAGGCTAATCCTCAAAGAAATGCCAAGGGGACTGTGATTGAAGCAGGTCTCGATAAATCTAAAGGACCTGTAGCAACGTTCATTGTGCAGAATGGTACACTGAAAGGAGGAGATGTAGTAGTTTGTGGTGGAGCTTATGGAAAGGTTAGCAAATTAGAACTTGAAAAGAATTTGGGAAGTGCTTTTTTACTTAGATCACTGTTTCTGTTTTCCCTCTACGGATGATTCTAAGGGTTCAATAGAGGTTGATTTGGCTTATAAAAAATTCATTGTCTAGTCCTACATATGTATTCAGCAATGAGTATGTTTCTAATTGATCATTTTCTACAATTTTCCCCATATGAATAATACGTGGTTTACATCTTTCAAGGTGCGGGCTCTGTTTGATGATAAGGGAAAACGTGTTGATGAAGCAGGACCTTCCATGCCTGTGCAGGTATGCTTCCTTTTATTGTATCTTCTTTTCCTCCCATTTACTCAGCCAATTAAGTGTCCTCAGCTGCACCTTGTACTAGATTTCCTCTTAAGAGGTCATGGACTAACTATTCGTCACCAAACAGGAAGCTCCTGCCATTTCGGTGGAAGTATACTTTAGCCATGCTTCAGAAGTTGCTATCAGTGACTTCTGTAGATAATAAGTTACAACTGAACAAAATTTCTATTAGATTCAAGGATGGACCATGTCACTATGGGTTGTTAAATGGCCAGTCTATTCAAGTCATAACACCTCTTTTATTTGTCTTATCCTTGTGAGATTTAAAATCTCTTAGCCATGTGGCCAACCAAAAGAAAGTGACATTTACAATATTATAGCCAAATGTCTTACCAAAAAAAAAGCTCTATTGACCGTTTTCCGCCATTTGTGTCTTATATACATAGTGAAATTCTTGACTGAACACAACATCTCTGACTAGCTTTTAGTGTTTACTCCGTCTGTGTTTCCCCAGCATTAACAAAATTATGTACCTTATAAAAAAAGAGCACTCGCTCTGTCTTTGTATGTTTATATTTTTCTAGGGATAATTATAGTACGACGTCTTTGGGTGATCTAGTTTACAAAATAACCAGCAAATGTATAGGTTTTGTATATTTTAGTATATACTATACATAATCACTGTATAGTTTTTATATATTTCGGCCATATTGGTAATAAGTTTGAACAAACTGTACATATAGGTAAGTTTCCCTATTTTATTTGTGTGTGTGTTTAAATACTAAACATGATTAGCCAATACATAGGTGATTGGACTAAACAATGTTCCATTTGCTGGTGACGAGTTTGAGGTTGTTGAGTCCCTTGATATTGCTCGTGAAAAGGCTGAAGAACGAGCGGAGTCCTTGCGGAGTGAACGTTTATCGGAAAAGGCCGGAGATGGGAAAATTACACTCTCTTCTTTTGCTTCTGCTGTTTCAGGAGGAACTGGTCTAGACTTGCACCAACTAAATATTATTCTGAAAGTTGATCTTCAGGTATAAATATCTTTTCTTTTTTAACTTTAGAAAAGTCTGTAAAGCATTATAAAAAATTCTGTTAGCTTCTCTAGAGAGATATTTCAAGAATTATGTGAATGAACACTATTTTGAAATTCTTAGAGCAGTTAACTTTATGGAGGCTTTCAACTAATAAAGTTATATCATTATAAGAGTCTATATTAGATCTTCGAGAAGAGTACAACTTCCTAGTTTCTTTTGGTTCATCTTTCACTCGCTTAATAGCGACATTGATTTAATGCTGACTCTTTGTATTATTCAGTGCTAGCCAAGAAAATAAAATGGACCTTCTAATTGCTGAGGTGCCCCAAATTCATCTCTCTGTTTTTTTTTTGCGTTGCTGTAAGACCTCAAGAGATGATAATGCAGATTTTTTTTTTCTGCTTGTGGGATGTATGTTGTAAATGGCAGTGATAATCATTCTTAGGCTATATGTGTGGCCTTTTGCAGTTTAAATGCATACATTTAGATGGTGCATTTAGCTGGACAATTTTTTTGATTGTTACCTATCTGTTGCTGACAGTTTTACTGTTTAATTTTTGTTGGACCATGTCTCAATTTGTTTCAAGTATTTAATACCTTTAAATGCAACAGTGCGCGATCTTATTGAAGAAGATCTAAACTGTGTCTTTCCTTTTTTTGGTTCCACAAACAGCAATCAACTGTTCAAATTTAGGTTTTTGATGATAAAATTATTGAGATACATTTTAAGATCATTCTTCAAATCATTTTTGGTGCACCATCGTTTAAAAGACCAATAATACCTATATCCCGTCAGTCACATACATGTAATACATTTGATGATCCCTACTAACAAGTAGGTAGCCTTGTTACATACTAACTGCTATCCCTAAATCCTGTATAGGGATCCATTGAGGCCGTCAGACAAGCTCTTCAGGTTCTTCCACAGGATAATGTCACTTTGAAGTTCCTACTGCAAGCTACTGGTGATGTGAGCGCCAGTGATGTTGATCTTGCTGTAGCAAGTAAAGCTATTATTTTTGGCTTTAATGTTAGAACTCCGGGTGCTGTGAAGAGCTATGCTGACAATAAAGGTGTTGAAATCCGACTATACAAAGTTATCTATGATCTTATTGACGATGTGCGAAAAGCAATGGAGGGACTTCTGGAATCAGTTGAGGTAAACATGCATAATATGTTTGTCATGTATCTATTTGACATTTCCTGAGTGAACAGAGTGGCTGGGATTTTTGTAGATCAGTCACGTTCACAGTTGCATAGTTTAATCTCACAACTTTAATTAAATCTACTTATACTCAATAGATTTTTGCTTTCTATTGTTTAAAAAAAGGCTTGAGAACCTATTATTGTGATCTCTTCATCTCATGATGCTAAATTTGCATTCTGTTTCTTGCTGAAATTACCTGTGGATCGAGGGGAAGGGGTGAATTGTAGATTACAGTAACTTGTAGAGTTTCAAGGGTTTAATCTCATTGCTTCACTAGAGTTTTAAAGTGTTCAAATAATTGGAGTTTTTGGTGGAAAAGGAACATATCTACCAACCTTTTTTGTGGGAAAATGTTATCTTTTTGTTTTTTTTGTTTTTCCCTTTTCATATCAAAATGTTATCATGTTTTCTGTTGATCCTATGGACTTCGAAGTATTTGAAAATGATGTGATTCTCTTCGTATGTTTGCAGGAACAAGTGCCAATTGGTTCAGCAGAAGTACGTGCTGTTTTCAGCAGTGGTAGTGGTCGTGTTGCTGGATGCATGGTAACAGAGGGAAAAGTAGTGGAAGAATGTGGTATTCGTGTCACTAGAAAAGGCAAAGCAGTTCATGTTGGTGTGGTCGAATCTTTAAGACGGGTGAAGGAAACTGTGAAAGAGGTATACAAACAAACACTTTTCTTGTTTAGATAATTTAGGGGAAAAAGAATACTATGCCTTCAGTTTTTCTATATCAAGAAGAAACAATAATCAAAGGCAAAGAAAAAGAAAAATGGAAAAATGCTTTTTGTGTGCTTTTAAGCAACTTATTTAGTGTTAATTAAGGCTATATGATTGGTGAAACATGCTAGCTCTTTCTGCTGACTTTACAGATAATTGGATCGTAGCATTTATGTGTCTTGTACATTTTTTATTTAGTTGTTTGGCACTAAGATACTCCAGCAGTTGAATATTACTATATACAAAAGCATTTCCCCATCATTCAGCTAAAATCTCCTCGAATATGAAAAAGCCCTTGTCGCTTTTTGTATACTTCCCAATTGAATCATAAAAACCGCTGCAACCGGACAACTCTTTTATCTGGTCTTCTTCTTTCCTCCTCGCCTGCAACCTCCTTCCATGGCAGATAGCAACGGCAGTTACAGAAATTTTTCGGTCGAGGTTTGCTTGAAGCTGAGAAGAGTCCTGTAGTGACAATTTGATATTCTGGAATTTTTGAAGTGTAGTTACTAGTTAGGTTATCGTATCTTGTCTTTGACTAAAAATAGAAAACTTACAAGTCGAAGTGGCAAGTGGCACTGAGACCCTCTTTAACTGCATTTCCATGATTAACTTTTACCCCTTAGCTGCTTCATCAACTTGGATTTCTTTTTATTTTGCATTATACATAAAAAATCATTCATCTGGAGTTTCTTCCTCTGTGTATGCTGTCAGTTATTCCAGGCAAATAGGTCTTTCGCCCTTGAGATAGAGAGGTTCATTGTTGGATTTATGCGGGAAGTATTATTCCAATTCTTGGTGAAGGACTGATAAAAATTAACAATTGTTGAAACCGGAGTCCTAAATTTCTATTTCGTCTAAATTCTATATTGTCGTTAAAATTCAGGCTATTCATATATCCTTACACAAGTAGCCAAAAATTGTTTGCTCGGTTGTCCTGATATACTATCATTTCCGTTTTTGACAGGTTAATGCGGGACTGGAGTGTGGTATTGGGGTTGAAGATTTCGATGACTTTGAGGTGGGTGATATTCTGGAGGCTTTCAACTCAGTTCAGAAAAGACGAACACTCGAGGAGGCCTCAGCATCAATGGCAGCAGCGCTTGAAGAAGTGGGGAGAGGCCTGTGAAGAAACTAGAGGTGAGTTATTGCATGCCAGTTATAGTTGGGGTTATACATGGCTCCTCTCCTCATGCATAGGTTTAATCAATTGCTAGAGGAGTGCGATGATCCGCACATCACGTTGGGTGAGTTTTGCCGGTTGCTTGTCAAATATACTTGATGCTGTAGAAGATGAGAGCTGCAGAGAATTGGCCATTGTTATGTGCTGTTGCAATGTATATAGTGATACAACACATTTGAGTTCCTCTTTTGTAAAGGGCCACAAGTCCATCATTTGTTTGAATTGCTCAAGATGAATGATGATAACACATGTAGTCATAGTAGCATGGAGAAATGAAGTTCCCAATATTGAAAATCTTAGGATGCCTCATCTAGGTTAGATGCCTCTTCTTGTAAACTCAAATATCATTCAATTTGAAATGAAATTCAGAAAACAAGGGAACAAGTAGTTCTACTGTTTCCATTACATGGTATGTGCCTTGCAGTTCAACAATGTACTTCATTCACTATTTACTTGTTCGTTATTTCATAATCTATAACTAGCTCGAAAATCCCATAATTTACTCATACTCGTAACTTAAAGATCATCGTTGACTTTTTACTATATATTCAAATAATCTCCTCGCTCAAATCATTTTCTATATAAAAGTCTCTTTTTCTCTTCGTGATTTTACGATGAATAAAAAACACTAACCAACTAAAAAAATGTAACAAACAAACAACAAAACAAAAAGAAAAGGAAAAAAAAACGAAGAAAATTAACTAGACGACACTGTTATGGACTAATACTAATTGTAATCTAGTTGAGAAATAAAAGAAAAGGCTATATTTTTAACAGACTGAAAAATTGGCTATTGGGTAAAAAGTGGTTAATTTCGTAATTTATGGAAGAAATTGAGCTATTACTGTAATAAGTATGATTTTTTTCACCTGTCTTCTTCCTCTAAACGAGACTGCAATTTTCCCTCAAAAATAGTTCAAAGCTTCACGAAATGAACCCAAAATAACACTCACAGATTCGAGAAATTCGTCAAATTTGGCCGGAAAAAATGGCTTCCGACGAAGGAACCAATGTAGATTCATCTCCCTTGAAATTTGGGACACCGGAGGCGTTGGAAGAGGTGCGGAATCTCACTGACGTTGGAGACATGACTAGACTTCTCCACGAGTGCATTGCATATCAACGAGCCCTAGATCTAGAACTGGATACTATCCTTTCACATAGATCTGACCTTGACAAGCAGCTTTCCGGCCTTCAAAAATCCGCTCAAGTTCTCGACATTGTTAAAGCTGACGCGGATCACCTATTCTCCAACATCAGTTCAACTTCTCTCCTTGCTGATCAGGTAAGCGCAAAAGTCCGTCAGCTCGATCTAGGTCAGTCGCGTGTTAACGACACTCTCCTTCGAATAGATGCTATCGTTGATCGCTCTAATTGTTTAGACGGTGTACGTAAGGCACTTGCATCTGAGGACTTTGAATCTGCTGCTAATTATGTTCAGACGTTCCTTCAACTTGATGCTAAGTACAAGGATTCAGCTGCTTCTGACCAGAGAGACCAGCTCCTTGCCTCTAAGAAGCAGCTTGAAGGGATTGTCCGGCGTAAATTGGCAGAAGCAGTTGATCAGCGTGATCACTCCACCGTTCTGCGGTTCATAAGGCTGTATCCCCCGTTGGCATTGGAGGAGGAGGGACTGCAAGTGTACGTGACGTATTTGAAGAAGGTAATTGCCATGAGATCGCGCCTTGAGTATGAGCAATTGGTTGAAATGATGAGTGATCAGCAGGGATCCAGCCAGAACCAGCTTAATTTTGTATCCTGTTTGACTAATTTATTCAAAGATATTGTCTTGGCTATTGAAGAGAACGATGAAACTTTAAGGAGCTTGTGTGGAGAGGATGGCATTGTTTATGCAATATGTGAACTTCAAGAAGAGTGTGATTCTCGTGGTTCTACTATTATAAAGAAGTACATGGAGTACAGGAAACTAGCGAAAGTGACTTCTGAGATTAATTCTTACAAGAGCGATTTGCTGTCTGTTGGAATCGAAGGACCAGACCCCAGAGATATCGAAGTATATTTGGAGGAGATCTTGTCTTTGACACAGTTGGGTGAGGATTACACGGGGTATATGATATCAAAGATTAGGGGTTTGAGTTCTGTTGATCCCGAATTAGGTCCCCGTGCCACAAAGGCTTTTAGGAGTGGTAATTTCAGTAAAGTTGTGCAAGATATTACCGGTTATTATGTGATCTTGGAAGGATACTTCATGGTTGAGAATGTGAGAAAAGCTATAAAAATTGATGAACTCGTGTTCGATAGTCTCACAACTTCCATGGTGGACGATGTCTTCTATGTTCTGCAGAGCTGTTGTCGAAGGTCCATTTCCACTTCAAATATCAACTCTGTGATTGCAGTTTTAAGCAGTGCTGTAAGTCTATTAGGCGGTGAGTTCAATGAGGCTTTGCAGCAGAAAGTCAGAGAGCCTAATCTTGGAGCCAAGCTGTTCTCTGGCGGCGTTGCTGTACAAAAGACTGGTACAGAGATTGCCACGGCTTTGAATAATATGGATGTGAGTGGTGAGTATGCATTGAAATTACGGCATGAGATTGAAGAACAATGTGCTGAGGTTAGTGCTAGATTCATGTATGATCACTCTAATTCAATGTTAGTCTAGTTTATAAAAATGTGCATGTGCTTTTTAAGAGGTGAATAAGTAAAGCTGTAATTTCGTTGTTCAACTTCATGTATGCTATGGAATACACGGGCGGATGGACTGGCATGATGTGTTAATTCCAAAAACTAGAGCTGAAGGGGTTCACCATTAATGATGAGACAAATCATCAGATGCAGAGAGAGATATTTGGGAGAACTGACTTCCTTTTCTGTATTATGAAAATTGAGCTAAGAAAGTGGTTCAAGGAGAACTACTTATACCGTACAAGAGAAAATACCTAAGCTGCTATCCGACTAAGAACACTAACTAATCCTAACAGCCTGGCGACAGCTGTCCTAACAGAATGCTATGATTTACTGTACCACGTCCTTTTTAGTTCTAATCTGTTCTTTTTTTTTTGGGTAAAGTAATTAAATGATATTAGAAAGCATCAAGAAGATGCAAAGTCACAAAGTACAATGTGCAAGAAAGCTGCTCCAAACAGAATACATGGGGCTAGCTTGGCAAAAACTTGAGAAATAGTCTAAAGGGGACCCTACTAGTACTACTATACTGTACTAGAGAATAGAGATAGTGAATTAACAAAATCCAAAAAGTTATCCACACTGTTTACAGTGGCAAAAGAAAAAATGCCAACTAAATAACTAACTAAACATTTGACCTTGAGTGCGCAAAAAGATGTTGATATTCCTTCAAAACATCTATTGTTTCTTTCCTTCCATAGGCTCCAAAAAGTTGCTGCTGGGATCATTCTCCAGATCTTTCTGATGGATTTGTCAATTCTCCACAATATCCAGCTGGCATAGGCATCCTTGATGGTGTAGGACATTACCCATTGTAGGCTAAGCATAGAGTGTAGAAAAAATGCCACAGGTTAGCTTCTGCAGGGCAGTGCAAAAAAGGTGATTAACACTCTCATTGGTCTGCTTGCACATGACATATCTGTTGATGAGTATTACACCTTTTCTCCTGAGATTGTCTTGTGTTAGGGTTGCTTCCTTCAGGGTTGTCCAGTATAAACAAGATACTCTGAGAGGCTGCCTAGTTTTCCGGACATGTTTCCAAGGCCAAAATTGAAGAATGCCAATCTGGGAGCTGCTGTTTCTGTAGCATTCTTTCACAGTGTAGCTTTTCTCCTTAGAATTACTCCAAAGAATCCTGTCATGATCTTCAACCACCAGTGTAATGCTTTCCAGGGTTTCTAGAACGGAAAGGATGTCATTAATTTCCCAATCCTGAAAGTTCCTTCTGAAAATAGGAGTCCAATAGTTCTTGTCTCTGCACTGGGCTAAAGTTGCTTTTTTGTTGGAGGCTATCTGGAACAAGGAGGGGAAAGAGTCTTTAAGCATAGAGTTCCGTAGCCATTTGTCTTGCCAAAATCAGATCTCGAGTCCATTACCAGCTTTGAAGGATACTTTCTGGAAGAAATCATCTTGGAAACTACTTATATGTTTCCAGCCCCCAAAATCTAATCTGGTTAGCTTTTTTGGTTTTTGAGTGATAAGTAAGTTTTCTTTGGTAATAACTGTGAAATATTACCATTGCAACAAGAACCATTTACAGAATTAAGGAGCATCCAGTATCGCCACCCCCTTCTAGGAAGATTGCAGCAAGTATCTAGACCTCAAGCAAAACAAAAAACAAACAAACCACACCAACAATCTAGTTACAAATTCTAGACACTAAGTGCATCTATGAGCTCTTTTGAAGCAGAGTAACGTATTTATCCTCTCCTAAATTTATGATGAGACCTAGAAATCATCAGACACAGAGAGAGATGTTTGGGAGAATTGACTTCCCTTTCTGTATTATGAAAATTGAACTAAGAAAGTGATTCAAGCAGAACTACTTACAGAATACAAGAGAGAGAAAATATCTAAGCTTGCTAACCAACTAAGAGCACGAACTAATCCTAACAACTAAGCCTTGTTCAGTGCTTGCTTCTTGAACAAGGCTTGTTTGATGTCCCTTCTTCTTCTGTTTCCAGTCACTTGCATTGTAGATTCTATTGCCATTGCTGCCTTCAGAGTCGGGATCCATGCTCTCTTTTCCATGGATAGTGTACGTTACTGTACCATGCGCCGAGAGAGAAACGGAACCCTCACCCTATATCCATTTTTTCTGATTAATTTATTTGGTAAGTAAGTTGAACATTGAGTTCTAGAATGACAGTCTGTTACATCTATTTCGTGCCATAGTTTTGTGACATAAAAACTGCTGTGCTTCTGAGAATCCCTTGAACTTTAAGTATCCATATATAGCCTCAGATTCCATTGGGATATACCATGTTTAGGTTACTCTTTTTTTTTTCTTTGCTTTCTCACCCTTACCTTTGAAATCTAGAATGATACCTGTTACATTCATCTCTTGCCTTAAATCTTTGAACATTAAAGATATTATTGGGGTTATGATTCATTCTGAAGCTAATCGCTTATCAAAAAAGATTACCTTCAGGATGAATTATAACCTCAAATTGCATTCAGAAGATACCATTTAGGTCACATTTTTCTTTCTTATTTTCTACCTTTGGCTCTTTTGCTGGTTTTGATTGGAGTGCATTGTCAGGTGTTTTCTGCACCAGCAGATAGAGAGAGGGTCAAATCATGTTTATCTGAATTAAATGAGACAAGCAATGGTTTCAAGAAGGCCTTGAACATTGGCTTGGAACAACTAGTGGCTACTGTGACGCCTCGAATTCGGCCAGTGTTGGATACTGTTGCAACTATCAGTTATGAGCTGTCTGAATCTGAATATGCTGACAATGAGGTAAATGACCCATGGGTTCAAAGGCTTCTCCATGCGGTAGAGACCAATGTGGCTTGGCTTCAACCATTAATGACTGCTAACAATTATGACTCGTTTGTACATCTGGTCATTGACTTTGTTGTTAAGAGGCTTGAGGTTATCATGATGCAAAAGAGATTCAGTCAACTTGGTGGTCTTCAACTTGACAGAGATATTCGAGCACTTGTGAGCTACTTCTCCAACATGACCCAGAGGACTGTTAGGGACAAGTTTGCTCGTCTAACCCAAATGGCTACAATATTAAACTTGGAGAAGGTCTCTGAGATTCTGGATTTCTGGGGTGAGAACTCAGGACCCATGACCTGGCGACTTACTCCAGCTGAGGTTAGAAGAGTGTTGAGTTTGAGGGTTGACTTCAAATCTGAAGCAATATCGGCTCTTAAGTTGTAAACCTTTTTATGGTTCAATTTTGTTCAATATCTCTTTATACGCTTGGTGTTGCCACATTTAAAATTTTCAGGTTTATTTACTTCTATAAGAAATTGTATTGGGCACGAAATCTATGAAATATTGTTCAGTCGAACACTTCTTTGTTTTCATTATAAAATTTCTTCTTATTCCTTGTCTGAACATGTCTTTTTAGCATGATTCATCTTCTACCTTCTTTGATTGCAGTGATTATGTATGTATTAAAGATATGTGTGTCCAGGTATTACTTCTCAGAGAAGATATCGTGCATTTAGCTCCGTTTGAAGATCACAGGTTGTGTTATGTTCTCAGAATTTAATCTGATTGTTCAATTTTAGGCTGAGTTTGGCATTATTTGTTTGTTATTTGGATTGAGTTTCTTTTTGAGTAATCCAGTCACAACTGGAGGGCCATTGACTCCTCTTGCAATTTTACATTGTTTATCAATTGGTTTCAAATTGAATCTGTGTCACATGATATAATTTCTCTATTATATAAAAAGGCAATGAATCAGCTCATGGTTGACATGGTTTCTTCCTGTCATTCAGATCAAATGTAGGGATATTCTTCTGTGTTGTTTTAGCTTCTTGAATAATGTACTGAACTGAAAACATTCGGTTGTGCAAGTAAGGGGCTAAAGAATGAGCCTACCCCTTGAAATAATTGGTAGCTATAAATATGTCATACTTATCTATTCCAGTTCCCTTCCTGTTATTTTGAGCATTTCTTGTTTTATTGACAGAGAGTGCTTTCCCTACAGCATTAACTGGTAGTTGTACTATGATGTCAGACAATGGCAATACTGTTGGTATGATTATAGGGATCATCTTGAAAGAAAGAGAAGTTCGCAACTTGTATCAAAATTCCAACTGATGCCTGTAGAAACTCATTTTAGACTGTAGGTTAAAGCTCATATAGCTCCTCCCCAGGCAAAGGGTTAACTATTGTAATGTACTTTCTTCTCTGTCAAACACCACACTCGAATCTCTTCTACTACGAAACCAGTCATTAACTTTATGAATTTGTTTCTCATTCTTAGTTCATGATTCTACTTTTCCCGTCTCTGACTAAGTTGTGATGCTATTCTTTGTACATTATGAAAGGCTGGATAAATATTTTGCAAGGTCATTGAATGCTTCCTATTGAAACTTTGTAACTGGATATGCTCTGACTACTTGATTGAGGTAAAATCCTATATTCTTCCATTTACTTATGCATTAGACTTCTTTCTTTTTCTCTTTCAATATGCTGGAAAATGTTAAAGAGTTGCTGAATCTGTATGTAATAATGTGTTCTCGTCAAATTATTGAATCGTTTACACACTTTATTGATTGATTCGGCTTTATCAAGTGTTGGAGTTATGTCACTGTGAAGCAGAGTTGTTGCTATTGCAATCACACAACAACATTTCCATAGTTTTCTTTTTGGTTTAATTAATAACTGATGCTCCTTCCTACAATTAGTTGTGTTGCAGTGGGAAAAAAACTAGAAAGATGATCCCTTATTTGGTAGAACATTATCAATTGCTATGAACTTGCTACTCTAGTTTCTTTAGATGATGTTTTTCTTATGGGATGGTAGGTTTGTATTCATAAACAGCGCTAAGATTGTGCTGGAACTATGTACATTGTGTCTAGAGTGTGAAAGACTCAAGTATAGTCTTATCTTAATCTATAGGAATTGTAGGAGCTCTATGATAATTTAGCTTAAGTTTCATTCTACACAAAAAGTAAAACAAAAAATGTTGTTGGCCTTTATCATCTAGATATTATTCTTCTCATTCTTTGAAGCATATCTCAGGTTCCTCTCTTGCCAAACCGTCTCCATCTACAAACTGGTATAGTGTTCCACCATGTTATCTTTATTCGGTCTCAATCTGACCTGTTCCAGCTTCTCAAAAAATCAGCAGTGTTGTTTGACATGGACCATTTGACTCCCAGAAAGTTGCAAAATAATTGCCAAATTTGATCTGTAATTGGACAGTGCTTGTTGTTTTTTGCGTCTCTTCCTCTATAGACTGTCGTGGGTTCTTACCCTCAGCTTGTTAACATTGACACCTGCAACTGTCTGATTTTGTCCTTCTTTCAATGTGGATTGGGGCTGGCTGTTTTATTGATTCATGCCTCAGTATTGAACTGTATATTAGTCTGAAAAGTGCTAAACATGACTTTTTATGTCGGTGGGTCATGAGACGTGATGGTTCTCAACCCACTTCATAATGTAGCTTGATAATTCACTATGTTTACCTGGTTTATGCAAGTTTATCCATCATTTCTCATTGTTAGTTGTTGACTCCATCACCACGTTTTCAACCTTACCAGTTGTTAGCTCTGTTGCATTTGAGATGCACAGTACCTACAGGCTACAGCAGGCATCCGTGGCTCTGTTGGGAAGTTATCTTATCCCATTTTTGTAGTTATACTATAACCTCCTCTACTATTAAAGGTGTGGTATTACTGATGATCACTTCGCATGAATAACAACAGAGATCAGGGTTCAAATCTCACCAGCGACAAAAGAATGTTGGATGATATTTTTTCATTTGTCGTAGTTTTGGTGTGTGATGTTACTTCGATATCATATTGACCATATTTATTTCCTTATGGTGTCCAATTATACAGTGGGATGCTCTGATGAGATGAATCTGGAAGTATACTAAATAAACTAATTTTTCAGAAAGTTGGTTAAAATGTGATAAATAAATGTTTCTTGCTAAAACCTTTAATCAAATAGAGCTAAGTAAGGAAACTGTCAAGAATATATATATATATTATTACATACATATACATACAGACGTTCTAAGAAAGGGGAATATAGCACACGTCTCCGTCAACGTGTGTGCTTCCCGGGATTTCTACAATAGGTTGAAGACTTTTTTGTCCTTTCCTTTTATTTTATTGCTTCCAATGTTCAGTTTGTTGCAATTTTTGCGACTTCAAGAAATTATGTGACATAATTAGCCTTTGGTTTCATCGTCTATTGGGTCTACCAATACTTACTATGGGTTCCACCCAACGCTTTCCCTTCATTTCTCTTAGTATGACTTTTTTCGGTAAAAAAATATTATTTTCTTCGATCCAATTTATATGATTGTTTTAAAATTTAAAATTTAAATAAGTTTAACTTTGATTTTAAATTTGGAAATTTTTTTTTGAAAAATACTTAAGATTGAAATTGTTGTTACGATACCAAACTTTATGAAAAAGCTGTTACTCCCTCGACTATTTTATAGTATATTTTAAAGGTATATTTGTTTCAGACCTTTTCCCTTAAATTTTTCATACATTTTATAGTTTTTCGATTATTGATTATTGTAATAGTACTTTTTATGTAGTTTATAAATATATAAATTTCATTTTACAAAATTGAAGATGTCATGCGCAAAATTTCTATCAAGCTTAATTGTTTGACTCTCGAAAAATGTAATATGTTACATATTTGAAACACAGGGAGTAATTGATTTTACTTGAAAATTGAAAACACATTTTAAGTTATATTTCGAATTAAAAAAATAACTTATAGTTTGTTTGTTAGCTCACTTTTAAAACATTATATTCATATATAAATATTATCCACTTATTATAAAGGAAACTTGCATAGATATCCTCTATTAAGAAATTATTTATCATTGATAACAATAATATTTTCTTTTTTCACGGGACACTTATAATACATATTAGAGAGATAAATTTTATTATATATTAGAGAAATACGTTTATCATACATTTTAATACACCTACATTATATTTATAATACATGTTAGAGAGAATAATTTATAAAAACATGATATAAATTTTATTTTTGGATACTACATTTAAACTTTTTTTTGAATAATACGTTTACAAAGTTTGCACCAACTAATTAATGAAGATTTCTATGATAAAAAAATATTGATTTTAAATATTTCACATGTATTATTGGGCTCGTACACAATACGAACTATCTTTTACTAGTGTAATATGTATATATATATATATATATATATCATCACATCAACAAAAATATATTGCAATATTCTTGTATTTCTCTACATGTTCTACAAATTTAACAAACACTTGTTCCTAATACACATTACATTGCATGCTTAGGGTACCTAGCATAAGCTAAGTGACCCGCTAGAAACCATTGATGCATAAAAGGCGGTGGATACTGTAATATCATCGAGTTTTAATTTTGTTTTCTTTCAAACTTTTGCCAATTGATATATGCAGTTGTTACCTTGTCTCATCGTATGAATTACACAAGACAGAATCTTGCACTTTTTTTTTTTACATGAATTAGCAATATCGAGACCTCATTCAAGTCGATTTCAATAATTACTTTTTATAGATTGTAATTTTTCACTTGTGTTAGGCGGCGTGAATAGCCTACAATTCTAGGGTGACGTTGGTTTCATATCAAGTCGGCCATAGAATCCGCCTAATCACGTTCCTTAGTCATCGCGCACAATACCTTCGTATCCTGCTTCTCCTGATTTAGGCATAAAATTGTCAGAGGAAAAGACCAACTAACGAAGAATAGGAAAATTTATTTTCTGATTATTGATGGAAGGTAACAATGTTGAGTTTGTGTTTTGTGTTGTGGAAATGAGGATATGTTGTACGTCAAAACTAGGCATGAACAGTGCCATCGTTATTATGTTTGGCTTTACTTATTTATTACTAAAATATAGTTAAATAAACATATGAAAGACAAGTTCTTCAAGTAGTATTATATAGAGTATTTAATCGAAATCCTAAATGATATCCTAAATGATTTAGAAATAAACAAATTAAAGTGGTACTAGCAAACAATTTTAAAAATAAATAATCATAACAATAAAATATTTTGGGTTCAAGATTTTAAATAATTTCGGAAACAAATAATCATAACCTTAAAAGGTTTAGGGTTCATTAATTAAGTTTTTATTTGAAAATTATGGTCAATGCAAAAAGCTCTGAGCTAATTATTTCAAAACTAAGAGACTTTTATAATTAGGTATAAATCAAATATAAATTAAGATAGTTTTGATAGTATTTATGATAGTTACTTTATATTAAATATACATACATGTTACTTTATGATGTAAAAGAATACAATATTTTTTTAAAGTGTGTTTTTTATAAAATATTTTACGCAATTTTATATTAAATTTAAGATAGAGTTATCTATCTATAATAATTTACACGTAGATACTCTTTTTGTCCACCTGAGAAAAGATAGTGCAAGAATAAAAAGCTCCCAATTGTGTTTAAATGCAAATCATTTAATTAGTATTGTATGTGGTATTAAGTGTTTTTTTGGCCTTTTATGTTAGAGATATTGCTAGTACTAATATTTATAAAAATGGTGACAAAATGCAAAAATATGATATTATAATTGATCGTAAATGTAACTACTTTCATTTAGGGTCTTTTAACTGGTAATTGATACATGATTTATTATTTAATGATAAATTAAATGGAAAAGGGTTAAAAATGTTCTCTACATATTGAAAATAGAATTCCTTCTTTTCACCTATTAAATCAAAATTGCCCTTAAGGTTAATTTTAAGGTTAAACATGTCCTTCTTTAACAGAATTATAATATGACATAAATAAAAATTTTAAATTAAACACATGGCGTTAAAGTATTGGTTCACATGAATTTTTGACCGAACTCAATAGTTGAGTGACTTTCTAAGTGAACCACCAATATTTAAGTAACTTTTGAATTATAAAACAAAGTTGAATGACTTTTGAAGTGAACAATTCAAAATTAAGTGACTTTCTAAGTGAACAACTCAAAGTTGAGTGACTTTGTAAGTGAACTATTCAAAGTTGAATAACCTTATGAGATATTAACTCGATATGTGTTCATAACTCAGTATTTTTAAATTGAAGCATATATTTATAACTAAAAGAACAAAAAAACTTTTAAATTTTGTGCCCTTAAACATGTACGGTGAAAAATTGAAACTAAAGAATTGTTAAGAGTGTTTCATGATTTAATTTGTATTTATGAAACGTAGCTTTCGATCAATATATATATATAAAATATAATTTTCTATAAAAAAAATATAATTTTTTTAATAAAAGGTGTTCAATCAACCACTCTTCATCGTATCAAAACAGGAAGAAATATTCGAGCTAACACGAGAACATAGCAACAACTACTTTTGAACAACATAGACAAGTTTGGCTTTTTCTGTGGTCCAACATCTTCCTTATTCTTTCCAAAGTTTTATATAGGCTGAATTGAAGTATAAACAATATAATATCCGACCTTTCATCGAAGGAAGAACTTATGTGAAGGGTGTTAAATATTTAATTTATATTTTTTAAAGTCAAAATTTGATCTATATGCATGGTGTAATTTTTCAGCTAAGACCACTCTTGGATGAATGTAGCTCCACTCATGATAGGGTGGGATGTTGAATTGTCCCATATTGACGGAGCAGAGACAATTTGATTTTTCTTTTATACTCTTGAACAATATTCATCTCTTGATTAGTTTTTAGCGATGATTTTGACCTAAAATTTATTTTCTATTAATGATGTATATTAGAGTTGGGTCGGTTCAAAATGTGGGTATGTGAGTGGTGGGTGGTGTTGAATTGTCGTGCATCAATTGGTGTGACACAATTTATCTTTTTATTGCAAAATCGGAGATGGACGTATAAAATTTAATACTAGCATGACTTATCTGCAAATTTGCCGAACAATAGTAGAAAAGGGAGAAGGCAGCAGTACAATGCGAACCATTAGTTGTCAAGTACTAGACTACAAATTGAACATGTTACAACTAGATTAAATCATGAAAAGCTCTTGACAATTCTTTAATTTTAATTTTTAAGCGTACATGGTTAAAAGCACAAAATTTAAAATTATACGGACCATTAATTTAAAATTTAAAATTTAAAATTATACGAAAATATATATTGCAATTATTATTGTAATTTTACATTTTTTACAAATTTTGCAATTTAACTAACGCTAAATTTTTTGTTCCTAATCCACATTACCTTGCATGCTTAGGATACCTAGCATAGGCAACGCGACCCATGTCTGCTAGAAGCCACTGATGCATAAAAGGTAGTGCATAATCTAATATCACTGAGTTCTGATTTTGTTTTCTCCCTAACTTTGCCAATTGATCTGCGCAGTTATTATCTTGTCTCAACGTACGAATAAAACAAGTCTCAACCTCAGACAATAGAATCTTGCAATCTTCTATGACCTTATAATTAGGATGATTTGCAGCAACTTTTTTGGCACGACTTAGCAATATAAGTCCTCCTTCGAGTCGGTTTCAATAATAACTTTTTTTCAAGTTGCAATGTTTCACTTGTCTTAGAACCTCGTGGATAGCCTACAACTCTGGAGTCAGACTCGATGTTTGCCTTTATATTAAGTCGACCATAGAATCCACCTAACCACGTTTCTTTGTCGTCGTGCGTAATGACTCCGTATCCTGCTTCTCCTGATTTAGACATAAAACTGCCATCTTTGTTGATTTTCACATATCCCGGAGGAGGGAAAGACCAAGTAACTAAAAACGGGGAATTTCATTTTTCGATTTTTTATCGAAGGTGACAATGTTGAGTTATGTTTTATGTTGTGGAAATGGAAATATGTTTTACATAGGCATGAACAATGCTATCATTATTAGATTTGGCTTCACCTACTTACTACTAAAATGTAATCGAAATGAAAATATGAATGCTAATTACTTCAACTTCCATTATATAGAGTAGTTAAAGCGATATGCTAAAAATCTAATTACTTCAACTACCATCGTATAGTTTTTATATAATTTAATTTAATTTTAAAAATATCAAATTAATATAATCTAATTTAACTTTAAAAATTAGTCAAATTGACTTTTGAAAAACGCAACATGACAAATAAAAGTGGTCTGAAGGAGTACGTGTTTGCAAGTGACATTTGAGAGCTCAAGCCTTTTCTCCGAGAGTATTCTTGTATGATTTATGAATGTATTAAGCAAGAACTTAGAAAAGGTGAAAGTAAATTTGATGCTCAAGAAACTAGTGTATTGTTGTTGTATTACTTGAGATGATAATTTTGTGTAAGAATGTACATTGGCGATACAATTACTGGTGAGTTTTGAGCTACATTTTCCATTCTAGTTTATATTTTCAGAGAACTTGTCCAAGGCTAGTGTAACGACCAGATAGTGAACAATCACTCAGCAATGAACATTAACTGAAAGTGGCAGGAATGAGCACCTAGCCCTTATAGGAATCGAACTTGTGTCTTCAACATGAAAAACAATGTACTAACCACCGGACGAAAGGGACCAAAAGACTATCTTCATGTTGACCTCTACCTGATTGACATTTTGGTTGTCCAAGTGACATAAATCTCTGGGTAAAAGGTTTCCAGCTATGGAACCATTAGAGATGAAAAATGCAATAACATACCAAGTGAAATCTCACGAGGTTGGTTATGTTAAAATGTACGCAAACCTTACCTCTATCACACAAAGATGGACATGCTTGTCAGGAAAACAATTCATTATTATTTCTATTTCATGATTACGAAAGAATAAAGAATATATTGCATACACAAATAATTACACTATGTTCTTTTCTTTACCTGATCAAAATTAAAAGAATAGAAAAGTGAAACAAACATAATTTTACATTCATATACTATATATATCCGCCTTAGAACCTTGAACGCTTGCATTCAGGAGAAAAGCCTTGAGAGAACCTATTAGCATCTGCACAGTAATTGTAGATCATGTACTTCTGCTGAACCCATCGTATTCTATTTCTTCCATTAGCGTTCAG
This sequence comes from Solanum pennellii, assembly GCF_001406875.1. Taxonomy (NCBI): domain Eukaryota; kingdom Viridiplantae; phylum Streptophyta; class Magnoliopsida; order Solanales; family Solanaceae; genus Solanum; species Solanum pennellii. The sequence continues at coordinate 74,967,235 of NC_028643.1, read as the reverse complement.
TTGTTGCGTTTGCCATGTTTCATCATTGTTTACTGACTCAGTCTTAGAACCTCCACAAGACGAAGTAGACGTAGCAGCTGACCAAACACAAGCATTTGTATTGAAATTCCTGTAAGAAGCTGTAAACGGAGCCATAGACCAATCCGTCTTCACCCGTCCTCCTTGTGTTGCCCAATCATCAGCATTCCATAGACTCGCGTAAACTCTCATTGCTTGATTCTTTGGGTATGCAACACCAAGGGCTTCGTGGTTGTTGAAAACTCTAATTGGGATATTATCCACCAAAAATCTGGAAAAAAAATCCCCAAAATGTCAGACATTATATATCAGTAAATATTTGTAATTGTTTTGTTTATCTTGTTACGTACATGATTCGTTGAGAGTTCCAAACAATAGAGTAAGTGTGGAACGACGAAGTTGGATCAAACCAGAGACGAAATTGTTGTTCTTTATTGCCTTTTCCTTGAGAGTAAACATTGGTATGAACCGTGTAAGGTTGTCCTGATGAATTTCCCAGAAACTCAAAATCAATTTCATCATGCCCTGCTCCTTGAGAAGACAACTGCAAATTACACCAAAAATAAAATAAAATTGAGTCAACATGTTCTTGTTTTTGGTTAATTAGTTATAGTAGGAATACGAAAAGTGTGTGATTACTTACGTAGAATGTGGTGACAGTGCCAGCAGAATTTCCAGGTACGAGTTTAAGCTGCATATCAAACCTTCCAAATAAATACTCATTCTTAGACTGAAATCCAGAACCTGAAATTTTGTCTAGTGACAAGGTGAGAAGGCGCCCTCCATCTTGTATCTGAGCGCGCTGGTCACCAAACGTGACCGCCGCGTCTTGATAGAAATTATCAGCGGAAACAGGGGATAGTAAGACAAGTGTAAGAAGAGAAAGCTGCAGCAACATTATAGAAAATTAGAGTAGTAATTTAAAGGGATAGATTAGAATTTGTTATTGTGAATGTGTGTGTTTTGATATTGGGATATATAGTAAAGTTTGATAAAGGGATGAGGAAGAATCGAAGAAGGGGAATTAAATTGAATAAAATGAAGCAAAATAGCTGTGAATTGAAAGGATTGAAATGTAACGCGTTTGTTTGGCCTTGGGAGATATTAAGGGGCTGCGGTTTCGGAAGTATATGGTGGGTGGGGGCAGCTATTAGATCCAGGATGACTCGACAGTGTTAAAAAAAAATACGTATGCCTTAGGCTTTTAATGAAGGCGTCATTTTTAATAATATTAGGTTATAAGTTATTTTTTTAACAAATATTGAATATTATTTGTAAAAAAAATAAACTTTTCATGAAAATGAAGAACTTATTAGAAAAAATTTGACATATTTGGAGTACTATATCTCATGAAAAATAATTTAAAATAAAAATAATTATATTATTAATTAAAAATTAGAAAAAATCAATTACATAAAAGTTATTAACAATTCAAGTTTAAATCCTCATTTGATTTTTGCTTTAAATCATTAATATCCGTATGGGTTGGGTGACACCGATAACCCAAAATTGACATTATTCTACCTAACACGCTAATTGTATTCACCCTTTGCAATATCAGGTTCATAATTTAATATTTTTAAAGCGGAGCATAAATTTATATTTGAATCTTATGATTATTTTGAATAAAAGATATGTTGAATGTTACAAATCTCAAATATGTTATGTAAAAAAATTATTAAACAAGACAAATAAATTATATCAGATGAAATAACAAATACGAAGCTACAAGTTTAAAATTATAATTACAACTTTAAATTTTGAATCCGTCCATCAATATTAATTTCAAGGTGGATGCCGCGTATAATCTGAACCATTCAAACATTCTAGATCTACAAAGGAATAAAAGATTAAAAAAAAAAATTCGGTACCGATGCAAAATCATGTTGTTTGGTTTCAGAATTGACCACAATGTCGGTGATATGGGTCTGACTTTATTATTTTTTTGTCAAAACCAAAGTTTACTCCTTTTTATTTAAAAACAAACTTCTACTTTTACAGGTAATTTTCAATGAGTAAGAAATCCCCTATTTTGGTTACTAAATATAACATAAATAAATCTCACATTTTTAATGATATTTCAATCAAAGAGAAGAGATACGATTGAATGAGTAAAATTCCTTTATTATTAACAAAAAATTTTAAGCTGGAGCCTTAGAAATGAAAAGCCTTGAGCACTTATCCCGTTAGGTTCTATACAATGTGAATCTATACTGGCTAGGTTGATGAATTATAAATAAAAAATAGATGGTTATGATGAAAAAAGTTTTAGCTTTGCAAAAATTATGTAGTCAAATAAATTCATTTAATCTCTTCATATTTTAAGTAATGCTGATATTATGAATTTAGTTGAGACTGTTTGAATTAACCCGAACCCAATATTACATAACTAGTTATTGAACCAAGAAGAAGCAATAGAACTAAAGGGTATTCAAAAAGGTTAAATTGTTAATTTGGAAAATAAGATCAATTAATTACTAGCTAAAAGGATAATGGGTGGTAGAACTATGATTACAAGCTTATATGAATTGTAATTTTTAAAACAGAAAAGGGTCTAAAATACCCTTGAAGTATTGAAAATGGTACAAAATTATCCTCCATCCACCTATTGGCTCCAAAATACCCTTGTCATCCACCTTTGGGATCAAAATTGACCACTTTTTTAATTGTTTTAAAATTAAACTCTTTAAATATTTTTTAAAATACTTGGCGTTCAACTATTGATTATAATTTTAATTTATTAATATAATTTATAAATCAACCCACTACCCACTCATTACTAACTAAACCTCACTCAATTAATGATCCAATTATAATATCAAAATCGTCATAAACACTACTAAAACACGATGAAATTATAGATTCCTGAAAATGACATCCAAAATTATTCGAGTCCGAATCAAAATCCCAATTAAATTTAGGTTGAGCCGCTTATTTAGGAGGACACTTTCTTTCAAAATTGAATTAGAAATTTATGATTAAAGGTAAACAAGTAATACATCCCAAATTAATTCATGCACTTCTTTTAAATATAATTTTATAAATATTTATGATTTGTTTTAAAACCTTTAATATATTATTTTGAAAAAAAAGTTACCTATGAAGTAACATCACATAATTGAGACGTAAAAATAATTAAGATGAACATAGTCAGACTTTTAAGTTTATCGGTGATTTTTATTTAGCCACTTGAATGTATGATAATTTACTTCTATAATTTGTAAAAACACTCAATTGGCAGTAACTTGCATTAATAATGTGATGGGTTTATTAAGAGGAATTTAATTAGTAATGGGTGGGTAATGAATTGATATATAAATTATACTAATAAGTTAAATTATAACAAATAGTTGAGCACCATGTATGTTAAAAAATATTTAAATAGTTTAAATATAAAACCGTTAAATAAGTGGTCAATTTTGAACCAAAAGGTGGATGACAAGGGTATTTTGGACCCAATAGGTGTGTGGAAAGGGTATTTTGGAGCCAATAGGTGGATGGAGGGTAATTTTGTACCATTTTCAATACTTTAAGGGTATTTTAGGCCCTTTTCCGTTTTTAAAATTGATTAGAGAGCTTCATATGCTAATATTGCTTTGCGTTATATTAATAGACTATAAAAGTTTTGGTGAACGAACATTGATGCCTATTTTGTGTTAGTCTTTGATTATTATACCTTAAGATAAATAAAGTATTTTTTTTAGAGCATAACCTTTTATTTTTTTTACATAATAATATTGCATAAGTTATACTCGATACCTTTTAAGAACGTATACTTCACTAGATATAAGTTCCATTACTATAGACAAAAATTATAGACTAATCAATTAAAACCACAAATAATGCAATTTTTGCTCCCATTAGAACTCATTAAAGGAAAAAAAATATTCATTAATTTAAATAAAGGGATTGACGGTATTCTCCCACTACAAAAGTATAAACTTGAATAGTACATATATCATTTAATCAAAGAAAATAAACAAACAATCTTTTATTGGTAGTACAACAAAACAAAACAATAAAGAATTTCACACACAAAAACAATCAATCCCATAACCAGCTTACATATTCATCGAGTTTCAAACCATAGGTAATTAAATTAAATTTGATTTTTTAAAACCTGGATCGTTTACACTCTTGTGAATATCCTTGAGGAAACCTCTTAGAATCCGCGCAATAATTATAAACCATATGTTTGCTCTGTACCCATCGGACCCTGTTCCGACCCTTAGCATCAAGCTCATGTGTCTCCCACGGCTTAGCACTATTCGTGGATTCAGTAGACCGTGAGGCACATGAGGAAGCGCCTGATTTAACAACACAGCCATCAATGTTGATGTTTCTATAATAGGCGGTAAATGGTGCTTGTGTCCAATCAGTTTTGACTCTACCACCTTGTGTAGCCCATTCATCTGCATTCCATAAACTACAATAGACTTTCATTGGTTGACTTTTGGGGTATGCAATTCCAATGCTCTCATGGTTGTTGTATACTCTAATTGGAATCTGATCCACCAAAAACCTGATTTTCATAATCAAACATGTAAGTATCTACCAAGGTAAACATATCATTGTAGTAAAGAAGTTACTCCAATTACTAGTAGCGTGGGAGTCAGAATTATCATTAAAAAGATTAAAAAATGAATACGTAAGCACATAGGTCGAAGGAGTTCAGTATTTACTATATATATTTTAAAAAAAAGTTTAAAAGTTAAATAGTGTTATCCTAATGATGCCATTGGCTCTGCGCCCCCTCTTATGTACTCCATTTATTTCAATTTATATGATCACATTGACATACTTGAAATTTGAAATCAATAAATTTATATAGATATCTCAAATCACTATAGAATGATTGAATTGATAGATAATTACTATTTATTATATTCTTTTCAAAAACTATTAAGTTCACGTGAACTTATAGGTGATGATCGATACTCGAAGTCTAGATCCACCCTTGACGTGGAGCAGTTTGATTGTGACAGAGTTTGAGGATAAAAAATAAGATTTTAAAAACTTGTAGTATCTGTAATAAGTGTTATTTGTGTAACTCTAAATCATACTAATAAAGAAACATGAGTTTCCATGGACGTCTCGTCAATCCAATTTTTGATTGATTTCATCCATTGTAAATTCATATTTTTTAGTAGCGACCTTTGAAACATGTCATTTTAAATATGTTCTATAAACTTGTGTCATGAATGGGTAAATGGAAAGTTCAGATGAGAAATATGTCATTTTTTTTGGAAAAAATTATGTATAAGTATAGCGCCTTACACTATGCGGTTAGCGTTCCAAACAATGGTGTAAGTGTGAAATGCTGCAGTTGGATCGAACCAAAGGTGAAATTGTTGTTCTTTGTTTCCTTTTCCTTGAGAATAAACATTGGTGTGCACCGTATAAGGCTCACCAGTCACATTTCCCAAGAACTCGAAATCGATCTCATCGTGTCCTTCTCCTTGTGACGATAGCTAAAAAAAATATTTTTAAACGTAGCAGTTATTTACAATCAATTAATCTAAAAATAACTCATGAGAAAAAAGAAGTTGAATAGCGACTTACAAAGAATGTGGTGACAGTGCCAGCAGAGTTTTTAGGGACAAGTTTGAGTTGCATGTCGAATCTTCCATAGAGATATTCATTTTTCGATTGAAAACCTGACCCGGAATAATTATCAAGTGACAAAGAGAGACCTTGACCTCCATCTAATATTTTACCACGTCCATCACCCCAAGTGATTTCTGTAAGGTCATTAAAATTACCAGCTTCTAATACAGCCACTAAATTGCCCATTAATACAATGGAAATTAAAAGTAAATGAGAATTAGCCATTTTTTTTTTCAAATTAGCTGAAATATTGTATTGTTGAAGAGAACTAATGATGATTTTTTAGATTGGTTTAGGAGTCTTTTTATAGGTGGACTATAAAGGGGGGAACTTTTAATTATTAATTATGAATTATTTATTCCTTTATGAACATGATAGGAAAATGGGCAATTGGGCACCAATAATTATTGAGCTGGAATTAAATTAAAACTTTAATTTATTCATAATTATCTTTGCAAGCTAGAATAATGTTTGCGCGTTATTTCTGTTTTTGATTATAGATTATTATATATGGTTTAAATTATCGTGTTAAAGACAGAATTTTTTATAAGACGGTTAAAAATGTGAAGAAGTAAACCTATGAAGAAGCTAAAGAAAATTTGACATTTATTATATATTAAAAGTGTAATTTTTTATCAAAAAAATATTTGGATAAACCCCTTGATCCTATCTGGCTCCGCTCCATTTATAATATTTTAATTTAAATGACCTCATCTGAACATACATTTTCCCGTTGTGAATTATAGTAGTCGTTACCTATTATGACACAGCTATTATTATTATTATTATTATTATTATTATTATTATTATTATTTATTATTATTATTATAATAGGAAAATGGCATGTGAATACGTGAGGTTTTTCCATTATGTTTTAGCTTAAAATTAAAGCACTTATGTTCCATGAAGAACGATTTTGTAATGTTTGTGGTATTAAGGGAAGTCTCTGTGCAATTTAGCTAATAAATAACTGTCAGAAGCAGTACCAAAATCTTAGTCAGATTTTTTATTTTTTTAGTTTACCATTTAGATTTTATTTCTATATTTTAAAAAGTTATGCAAATATAAATCTCAAAAACTTATTCTTCTGGATGATGTTAGATTATAGATCTAATGTTAATTACTCAATCGATTGTCGTGTGATGATGCTAATGACTTGCTAATTGTTATATTTTAATTCGTTGTCTAACATTTTCATAAGATTTTAAATTTGGTGAAAAGAAATATTTAGATCGTAGTTTAAAATGTTAAAGAGAAATAGTTATCTCCTAAAAAGATTGTTTGGTAGCTTTTGACGTGGGAAAGTATTTTCTCTTAACAGATAATATCAGAAGTTCAAGTGTTAGGACGGGGGATTAACGTTGGGTAACACCAACATCCCTATACATAGCAACATCCACTAGGGGATTGGGACGATGATCAGATGAGTCGGTGTCATAATCGAATATGATACTTGCTTTATGGGGCTTAATTAAGAAATAAAGTTACATCCATACAATCAATTATATATAACTTTTGGTTGATAATAAACGCTTGATCCTAATCAAAATTTATTATTGATTACTCCTCCATCCATAATTGTTTGTTAGGATAAGGTCATACACAACCCCTCAAGGAAAATTTAATACAAGATGTAATTTGACTAATGTAACCCTATTATACCAAGGATACCAAAAGTCTACATAACTTTTCAATTAAACTACACTATCATTAAGGGCAGAACTGGAAAAAAGTGACTAATTATTTCTTGATTGTTTAGATTGACAATTAATCTTGGACATCTATTTTTAATGTTGCTGCCGAACAATTACGGACTGAGGAAGTAATGTTTTCTTTTTTAGGAAAAATAACTTAAATACATAACTTTAAGTTTCTTATTGTCTACTTTTCCTACTTTCTTAAAAAATAATTTTAATCTCTTATTTAACTTGTAATTGTAATCTGGTAGATACATAATACACACTTTCCTCCTACATTCACCATTCCTTATGTTACTCCTTGTTTTTCTCCTTAATTTCACTCAATTATCTTTTCAGTTATAAATCATTAACCCAAATTGATTTTCAAATATTTTCTCTCTCAATCAAACAAATTTCAAACATCAATCTTCACTTTTGTATCTTACGTTTTCTCTCACAATCAAACATACTCCAGTCGATTTTTGTTTCAGTTGTTTCTTATTGATACATATCATACTTCGTCTTCTCTCTCTCTCTCCCAGAATTTGTCATCTTTTTACTTCAATTTTTATTTTGTTTCATCGTGTTCACATAAATCCAGATACTAATAGAAAAATATACGATTTTTGATGACGAAGATTGTGCAAAAAAAAATTACAGATGCATGACTAGGACGAAATTTGTATGCAAATAGACGAGGTTTGACTTCAGTTGCAGATCCATTAAAAAATTTTGCACATCATGATTGAAAAATGATTGTATCTGTTGTTGAGGTTGAAGATCAGATCCATGGCTGTAGAGATATATTATAGATAATAGTGTTTATTGTTCATTATATATCTCATACATATTTTCTTGAGTATAATTAAATGTATCATAAACATATTTGTTAATAATTGTTTGTTCTAAAACTACAAATACAGATCGATGATACTATTAAGAATCAGAAATGACGGATGTTTCAGAAGTCTAACCGACAGATGAAAATATTCATGATACTATCAAAAATCAACAAGAAATAGAGAATTTTTCAGAACTTTAATCCGCATATGAAAATATTCACGTGTTATTACAGAAGCAAGTGAACATAAGAATGTATTAGCATCTCAAAATTTTCAATGATTTTGAATCAAAATTGAAAGGATCTTCGATGAAGTGGGATAAACATATCCCACAGACAAAATACAATATCAACAGACACTCGATAACAATACTTGGTAGAGTAATCTTTTGGTGCACTGTCTCAACAATATCAATGAACTCCTGTTTATCTTTGAGTGCCCAGTTGATCTTGTTATTGTTTCGTGTGCCAAGATCAATCATGATGTGTTAAATTCTTTAATGCATCTGCAACTGAAACCAGCACCTCGTCATATGCATACAAGTTTCGTCCTAGTCATGGACACCACCACCAATCTTTTCACTTGTGTCAATGCATAATGGATACATTGCAAATCATGACTCATTTTTTTCACTTCTAAATATAAGTTAACACCCATGTCGTTTTTAATTTTTCAACAACGATTCCGTCACTTTTGTAACTTTCATTTTACACTTTGTTGACCCAAATTCCTGAATGCCTTAGTAAAATTGATACATTGATCTTCTATCAACAAAATCAGTATTTCTCACTTTTTCTCAATGGATAGATGTTCACAAACTGTTATTCAACGTAGAAGATGTAATTTTGAATTTTGAAAGGTCTGAGTAGATTACCCATTAAGATAGGGATTGTTTAGTTACGCTTAAATTAAGCTAATTAAATTAACAAAGTTGATTATTACAGTTTTTTCCCTTTTTTATACTTAACAATTATATCAATTAATTTTGCATTAGATTAATAGTCATGTATCAAAGGCCTACCTTTTTAAGGAATTTATCTTAAAATGTAAATTAATTGGAATAGGATGTAATTTACATCTTACACTATGGGATTCCTTTAATTTTTACTTTTTTTTTTATCCGAATAAAACTTAACATCTATCAAAAAGATTTATCTATTGTCATCCAATAAGTGATGTTATTCTACAAATTTGTTTTACACCGATCACCATGAATACAAATAACTTAAACTCAATTTTATTAACTTAATTAAATTGTTTTAGTTAAATAAAATATCAACTTGATTAAGCAGAACATATGGAAACATCCCTAAACATGTTGCCACGAGATGAGCATACAGTTCCTACCTATACCAAAACATCATATTTTAGAAACTAATTAAATAGTTAATTAATATGAAAGATATATAGTTTTAAAGCATAATTAATTAATAGTGCATAACTCAATAAGCTTTTAAAATTGTGACTTATTAATTAATGGGTTAGCAAGTCTTTTTCATTCTCCTCGATTGCTACATGTTCATTTCATTGTCTCCAACATGGAAACTTCATTAATTCAAATCATATGTACCAATCCTCTATTTCTAATTATTTATCCACTTTTTCTTTTATAATTGTTCTTAATTATTTGTCCCTTTTGAAAATTAAGAAAAGACAAAATAATTTTACCTATAATATCATCAATTAATTACTTTGAAAAAAGTAGAATTTCTTGAAAATTTTAAATTTTTAATTCATTCACTTCATAATTAATAGAGGCAAAATGATAAACTCACTATATTAATGATTGCCTTTTTAATAAGTGTGTCAATTTAAAAGTGGACAAGTAATTAGGGACAGAAGGAATATTCACTAATAAACAATTAGTAATTGACTTTTTTCTTCCATAACGATAATTAATTTTTCCCATCACGAAAATTACATGTTAATCCATTTTAGGCATTTTTAAAAAATAAATCGTTGGCCATCATGAAAGATTATGAAGTTTGACTTATTGATTTAAATTAAATAATCAAACGTTCACTATAACTTAATATATATATTTCACCGTTCTTCTTTTGACATTTAAGTGTTAAGAGTTGTCAATACACACATAAACATAGACACACTTTTCATTAAATTAATAAAAAAACAATACTACTCCTTTAATTCATTTTATTCGTCATGTTTTAAATTACAAATTTCAAATAATTTTATGTCTACACAAAAATATAATTTGCAAATATATATTCTGCTAGCTAGCTCAATATGGGAAAATAGAATTGATGAGAAAATAAGAGAAACCACATGATTATTTTTTTTCTGTTGAAAAGGAGTTAATTTATTCATAAATAGATAATATGCACCCATACAAGATCGGTGGCCCTGAAGCATTACAAACATCTGAAATACTAAGTAAGTTATCGACTAAAGTTAAACTATCTGATAATAAAAGAGGCATGTCATTGAAAATAAAATGAAGAAATAAATCTTTAGGTTGAGGCACGAATATCTCGTTCTCTTTAAGGAGATTCAATCCCACTGTGACATAATCTACACCGATTTAGCAACAATACTCTTGACTTGTCTCCTCCAGGATACAACAGCCCAACAACAGTGTATAACTCAAGCAACTCCGGATTAATTGAAGAGTCCAAAGCTCCACAAAGGAACACCTTCCTTCAACATATAATACTCTCTTTTGTATAGTGAATATAGTTGAAGACTTAGAATATTTTCTATGTCTCAACTCTCTCTTTCACTACACTAACTTCAATATAAACCACTCATCTTTTTCACTCTATCTTTTTCTTGTTTCTTCTCCTATCTCAACACAAATGAAGACTATACTATTTATAGGTGATGGATTCTTCCTTGCAATGAATAGGAGATAGTGGATAGTAAATTTGCCAAATAAATGACTCAAATGTTACATAAATTACAAGACATAAATATAGAATAATGGATGAAATGAAGAGTTGGTGGTTACATAAGTTACTAAAAACTAATGACCATTTTTTTCCACAGTTGATGAGGGTAAAGAGGCACAAATGTAATGTCTATCAATAGACATTACATGATATATAATGTGACATATAATATATACTTTTATTAACATTAAAATGTCACACCAACACAAATAAAGATGGAACTGTCCATTTCGCAAATTCTTTATCTTTTATTAGTCTTATTGCTTCTTTAGCTCACGTATCGCCACCTAGTTTTGAACCTTAGCTTGTGACTGTGGCTGATCCGTGGGTTCCCCCCGGCTTCTGTAGTAACTCCCTGCATTGAAAAATTATGTTAGTGTATGAATCATGACCTTTGTACATCAGCCCTAAGGTCTAAACCACATGACTCAATATTTAGGATTGTTGTAATTTGTGAGCACTAAGAATATATTCATTTTGTCTAATAGTTGTACCCCACAAGTTTCATCATAATAATTGAGCAAGGAATCAAAATTTTGGCTCATTCAACATTCTAATGAGTAATGACCAAACGTGTAAACCATAAGTTTGGCACATTCCAACAACTACGGTCGACGATATGGCCCTAGACAAGAAGATATGAAGGTAGAAGATTAGGGTATAAGGTTACTCTGTAGTCGAGTGTTATTTTGTTTTCCTTATAAGTACTTATTCGTAACTCTCCTATATTATCATATTATTCGATTTAATTATTAGGAAAAAGGGTTTGAAAAATACTTTAATTTTGGCAGAAATTGTTGTTACGATATCAAATTTTATGAAGGATCTTTTACCCCTGATCTATATAATATTGTATTTTAAAGGTATATATGTGCTCATATGGACACATTACTATTTATAATTATGCAATATTTTTTACGTCCACGTGGACACATATATACTTTTAAAATATACTGTTAAATTGTGAAAGAGATAAAAGGTCCTTTCCAAAGTTTGATATGGTAACAACAATTTCGATTAAAATTCAGATATATTTCAGACTTTTATCCCTAATTATTATCATATATTTCACTCGTATTTCTGTTCCTGCTGATGTTGATATGCTTTATTTGACTAAAGGATTTATAATCTATCGGAAACATTAAAAAGCCATAAAAGGGATCGCAGAGATAGAGGCTAGATTCGAGACTTGTAATGATTTGTAAGTTACAGATATAGCTAATATTAAAGGCAAACCTCGAACAACAAAAAGAAAAAAGTGAGTCTCACAAAAAAATAATTTTGAAAAAGCAAAGATAATAAGCCAATCTTATTATTAACGGAACAAGCTGAACTAATAAAATTTTATGGATTACTCCATGATGGTCTTGTAAACATAGCAAAACAACTAAGAACGAAGCTAAGACAAAAATATAGACCAATCTAAACTTTTTTAACAAAATTAAATCATGTCCTATTATTGTATGGGCTAGCTAGCTCTCCTATATAATACATAATTTTTCACGAGTCCATCTTTATACTTTTGGGTCCACTATTTTGCGACTATATAATTAGATATATACAATTATTACTTATATTTTTAGAATATTATGATTTATGCATCTTGCAACTAATTAATAGTTTCATACCATACATTGAGGACGATATACCTAAATATAATATTTTTGCTACAAGATAATTAAAATACGAAGAGAGATGAGTGAGATGAGAGGATATAAACGAGATAGTCGTTTATCTATAATACATGTGAATCACAGCAGATACGTACTAGATACAGTTTATATGTATATATATGATGTGATACACATGTATCTGATATACTAGATATATAAGAGAGTTTGTGAACGAGATGGAAGGGAGGCAAGCAAGATTGTTATGTATCCAGATACATGCGAATCCACTCAGATACAATAGATCTAATATAAATTATACCTAATTTGACCCATGTATCTCATGCATTTAGATGCACCGAAATCTAGTAATATTCGTAATATTGAAAAATCAAAGTATATCTAAGTAATTTGATCCTAAACTAGTGGAAATTCTATTAGTTTACCAAAAAAAAAAATTTTGATGCGTAACCTACAAAATAAAACTTTTCATAATTAAGTGACATTATTTCATGTTCCAATATGAGTTCATCAATCGACCCTAAGGAGCCGTTTGGTTACTGGTTAGAGTTATGAAGGTATTAGTTATGGAGGTTTAAGTTATGCAGGTATTAGTAATGCAATGTTAAGTTATGCATGTATTAGTTATGCAGGGTTTAGGCCTCATTTGTTTGAACTTAATGGAGGTCTGAATCTTAATCATTCAGATTTAGTCTATTAAGTACGTTTGATTTTTAGGTCTGAATCTGAATCATTTAGATTCAGCCCATTAAGTTCATTTGGTCTCTTAATGGGTCTGAAGAGGTCTGAATGAATCAGATCTGTAGGAGACTTTTAACAACATTCAGACTCATTTAGTAAGTTATCAAATAATAAATCATTGTTTCTCTGCTTTAAGCGTGACTTTTTATCTCATAAAAAAACTTTCTTTCTCTCTTTTCTCAATCAAACACCATTTTTTTCACTCTTGAATTGGTAAGTTTTCTTAAAGTCTTTCAAGAATTTTTTTATATTAATAATTTTCTTGTATTGACTGTGTCAAGAATATTGTTGGTGTATTGGCATTTATCAAGGTTTTGAATGAAAATAATTGTACTTCCAAATCATGATTATTAAAACTTTTAAATTTTTTTTTTATCAAAAGCGATATATTTTGTTGAAATGAAATTTTTATGATATTTTCTGAATTTAATGTTATTTTCATGTGCACATTCAGATATTGAAAACAAACAGCAATAATTATTTAGTGTTCAGATTTAGAGACCACATCTTAATATTCAGATGTGTATTCAGATCAAAACACCTAATCTTAATGCAAATCTTAATATTCAGATGTGTATTCAGATTTAGACTTCTTAATCTTAATGAAAACAAATGAGGTCTTAGTCATGCAGGGTTTAGTTATGTTGAGTTAATTATGCGGGTATTAGCTATGCGGATATTAGCTATGTAGGTATTATTTTGTTATGTAGAGATTATAATACATTAATTATTAACTATTGAATATTAAACTTGTTGTAAATTATTAATATATATTATTTACAAAATAATAATACATGCTAATAAAATGTGAACTATATTGAATAATATATAATACTAATATTTGATTACCATATGTACCATCAAAATATATACAATCAAAATTTTAATATTAAAAAAATATTCATATTTACATAAATAAATAAAAATGGTCAATATATAAAAAGAAATGAAAATAATTTATATATAATAGGAAACCAGTAAAGTTTTCAATTAAAATTTTTTAAAAATAAATGAAAATGGTCTATATGTAAAAAAAAATAAAAAAACAAATATATATATAGGAGAACAGTAGAATTGCCAATTAAAAAAATAAAATAAATTTATAGGGTAAATCTGTAATATATCATTTTAATACATGTATAACTAATGTCCACATAATTTATTCCACCTTCTACCCTGCATAACTTTATACATAGATTCCCTCATAAGTAATGTTAGTATTAATTATGTAGGATTACAAAAAATGCAACTAAATAACGTATAAATTAATACATAAATACCTTTTATACATCATTTAAATTCTTACTAATCAAATATTGTATAACTTAGTAAAATTAATTTAACTTTTAATACATGTATAAGATGTTTCTTATATAATAATCAAACCGCTCCTAAATACTTAAATGAGTTGGATCTATGGACTATGAGGCAAATTTCTATTTGTGGGCCGGGCATCCTCAAATAGCCCAAAAACATGATTTGATGAAACATCATTGATTTTGTCCAATTTCTTGTATGGTTAATCTTCTAAACCATAAAGAAAATGGAGATTTTCAGCAGTAAACATGAACTTACACTTTGCTGTAATCGATGAATACAATAATTGTTATTATAATATATAAAACCCATAACCAATACCAGATTTAAGCTCTGATTATGCAGTCTACCTCAATTACTCCACTCCATACTTGCCCAATTCTTAGCCATTTTCACTCCATTAATCTCAACAACAAGAAAAGTTTGAAACTTTCTATCAGAAAATCAAAGTGTTGTTGTTTTATTCTCAGTTCTACACATAGTTGCAGCAAAGACCAAGAAAAACCCCAAAACAATAGCTACAGTATCGACCCAGATCGACAGAAGAATCCCATAATAAATTGGGAAGAATTTTATTCTTCTATTCAAGAACAAGAAGAGAGAACCCAGTACAACGAGGAGGAGGAAGAAGACGAGCCGGAATTTGAGCTTCCAGATCATTCAGGCATTAGAACAAACATGTGGTGGACTGACTTGAAAGCTGCATTGGGTCAGAGGATTAATGTGGAAGGGATTGTTTCTTCATTAGGGGTTTTCTCTAAAGACAAGCATTTGGCGATCCCACATGTTAGTGTGCCGGATATAAGGTATATTGATTGGGCTGAGCTAAAGAAAAGAGGGTTTGAAGGTGTGGTGTTTGATAAGGATAATACCATTACTGTTCCTTATTCTTTGAGCTTGTGGTCTCCCTTAGCTTCTTCTATTGATCAGTGCAAATCTCTGTTTGGTAACAATATTGCAGTGTATAGCAACTCAGCAGGTAATTCGGGTTTTCGTGATTGGCTTGATTTCCTTTTTAGGTTTGAAAAATATTGGTCTCAGTATTTTGTTGATTTGTGAATTTGTAGGATTAGATGAATATGACCCTGATGGTAGAAAAGCCAGAATTCTCGAACGTGCTATTGGAATTAAAGTCATTAAGCATGGTAAGTTGATAATTGCTGTTTCAAATTCGCGTAATCTGTTGTGTTTTGTGTAACAAGAATAAGCAATGCTAAATCAAACAATTGATAAATTTATATGAATATTACTTGCGGTAAAGTTGCTGTCTTGACACTAGGAGGTCATGTGTTTGAGTTGTGGAAACAGTCTCTTGTAAAAATGCAGGATAAAACTGCATACAATAGACCTTTGTGGTCTGGCTCTTTCCTGAATCCCGCGCATAGCAGGAGCTTAATGAACCGGGCTGTCCTTTTTTATCTATGAGTTAATGCTATTTTTTTGAATTGCTACTTTCTTTATCTGTATATTTTAGGGCTGAAGAAGCCAGCTGGAACAGCTGAAGAAATTGAAAAGCAATTTGGTTGTGAATCGTCAAGACTTATTATGGTACATTTTGTTTCTTTCATTTTTTTTGCAAGTTTTCCATCCTATCTAAGTCGACGTCCTTGTTGTGTCCTTCACAGGTGGGTGATAGGCCGTTTACAGACATAGTTTATGGTAACAGAAATGGTTTTCTTACTATTTTGACAGAGCCATTAAGTTGTGCAGAAGAACCATTAATTGTACAGCAGGTTAGATTTCCTGAAGACTGATTTCTTTGACGATTGGTACATATTAATTGAATCATGACTTACCTAGGCTATGCTAATCAACTGTCTAATAATTGTGGTATCTAGGTTAGCTTGCACACGCCTCGACTAATCCACCTTTGTTGAACTAAATTCTAAATAGTGTTAACCTCTTGACCTATCAATTTTTAACATTTTTATCCAACCTGAATGTTTGGACAGATCTTTTTATATTTTAACTGCATAAATACATATTTGAAGTGAAACTTCCATGTTATTGTTGTGATGCTAATTGTAAAGGGGGTTTGTGTATAAGCTGAGCACTGATCTGCTGATCAGACTTCTTGACCTGGGCTCCTCTTACCCAGTCAGTCATCAGACTCTCTGGCTGCTCTCAGCTAAATTGTTTGGCCAGCAGCTGTTGTTTTGCTGGCATTACCCATCGAGATAAATCTTTGGTGGTAATGGTAGAGTCGACATCTTACTACCCCTACTTGAAAAACTAACGATATTTGTTGCTTTTATCTCAATGAACATGTACTATTATCAAGTAAAGACAACCTTTCTTATGCATAAACTGATTTGGGCATCTTGCTGTCATATACAGCTGCTTGATATATAGGAGGCCTCATCCACTATATTCCGACAGCTGCTCATGAGAAATAGGTCCTTCACCTGCATGATTGTCATTTTGACTTCCAAAATCACAGGGTTACTGCTGCATGTAACAATTCGTTCTGATGTTTTCCTTCCTTTTTTTGATGGGTTACTCTACACAAAATTTTAGTGCAGAGATAAGTAATCACTTCTTCAATTTACTAGTTGTCACTTGTCTCTCATCATGATGATCTTTTATGGATGCTGAAAGAAGTAAATGGCTAAAATGGCATCTTTCACTTTCTTTGTGTACCATGTGTTTTGTTAGGCGATGTTGAGAGTGTAGGGTGCTGCTGACAGTAAAAAAGTTAGGCTGAATAATAGACACACTTAAACTTGTCCGAATTTTTGATTTAGGTATCTAAACTACTAAGCCTATGACCTATTAACACCTAATCTATATTCATAGAATGTTGACCTTTGATGAAGATAAATTGATATACTGGCGTTCTCTTCCAACTCTGTATCCCAACTATGGGGAAACTATCTCCAGATGGACAAGTGAAAAGTAGTATTAGACACATGCTGCTGAGCAGCTGAGGTGGCCATAGCATGGGTATTTCATGTATTGAGCACGTGAAATCATTGAAATGAGCTGACATGTAACTTCTCTTCCTCATTTAATGGTTTCTCATCTCTCTTTTCTCTCAATGAAACAAGACTCATCTCTTTACAGTTTCCCCTAAACTCCACCAATGAACAACACAACTCCCTCTTCCATGACAAAAAAAAAAAAAGATCATGCGAGTGATCTACTTCTTTAGATAAATATTATCCATTGTTTGCATTGCTACACTCAGGAACGATGAAGTCAAAACAGCTACCACGGGACTAGAACTTTTTTTATACATGGCAGAGTATTACAACGGAAAAAACACCTCAATTGACTTCAAAATTAGATTAGGTTAGATCTCAAGTTAGTGCACCAAAATGCAGCCAAAAAATGAAAGAGTGCAAAGTGAAAGACAATCCAAGCTATGTAGCCATGACCATGAGAACTGTAGTGAAGGACACAACACCTCATTGATCCCTCTCTCTGAACTCTTTAGATAAGACTTCATTGGTAACCATTAGGTCTTTCCAGAGTTTGACTTTCCAGGAAGTTCCTCTTCTCGTTGAAGGTTGGCCTTCTACAGTGAAATGGAGAAAAGATTGACAACAAAGAGGGGAGGAAGATGAATGTTTGAGTGTTTTCTAATTTGTTTTCGAGTCTTAGTTTGGTTTCAGTGGTGGAAAGAGTTGTTTTTCTGGGGGGAGAAGAAGGAACTGCAGGAAGTTGAAACAATAGACCTTTTTCTTTGGCTCAAGAACTATCTGTTTGGATTGTTGAGTGCCACATGTCTTTCTTTTATTGGCTTCTTTGCCAAGTCAGCTGCATGACCCGCATCCCATATCCTTTACTGTTTCGGTTGCATATATCTGATAGATACATTTTGAATATAAATTAGTTGTACAACACGTCACGAGCTTAGTTTAGGTAGTTAAATGAAAATTCGGACTAGTTTATGGTGTTTGTCTATATATTCAGCCAAAAAGTAAATATCTGTTAAGTTTAAGACAAGAAATATTTCGATATTTAAGTAACTTGTTTTGGAGCTTCCCTCCTTTCAATTAATCTTGCAATTTACCTATTTTCATTGAAATGTTTGATTGTAAGAACAAAATATCTGCAGGTCAGGGTACTTGAGGTGGCCCTTGTGAACAGATGGTCTAGCCAGGGGATGAAGCCAACCACTCACACACTTCTTCCTGATTGCCAGCAGTGTGTAAAAGACGATCCGCTTTAGTTTTTTTTTTCTTTAGATGAAGAAGTGAGAAACAGTCATCTCCTCCCCACCTCCACCCTCTCAAGGAAAAGAAAACAGCCCCACCATGAACAACAATTTTTGTTACAGACACAAATAATTATACAGGAATATTTCCATGGTTTTGCTTGTTGTGTCTGGAATCTAATAACAATGCGGTATCAATCATTTCGTCATTTGTTTGACTGAATTATAGAAGAACTTTCCCTTTTGAACTGAGGATGTTTGCGCTCGAGTCTGAAAGGCATAATACATATATTGACACTCAAACTTGGCCACAGTTGGCAAGTAACCACTCCAACTTTGAGAGTGCACATCGAGACATCTCAACTTGGTTCTTACTAACCACTCCTATTTTGGAGCGTTCAACTGACACAATGGAGACGAGTTAGAACTGTCTAGATGTGCACACTCAAAGTTGAAATTTTTGATTGCTAGTTGAGGTTAAGTTAAAGTGTCTATCTGTTGTATTACACCAGTCTGAACAGCTAATCGGGAGATGATGACATAATCATTTTTTGTCAACGAGTTCATTCTAGTTTTAATAATTTGGTTGATTTAAACGTAACTATCACTTTATTTTCAAATTTTTCAAGCCATTAGCCATATAGAAATTGTGTTCTATGACTCTGGGCTAATGATAATGACATTCCCTTAGTTAATAGGGAATGTTCTCAGTTTGTCAAAATTGTTCTAACTTTGATATATAAACAACTCCACCAACTTGATTGATAGAAAACTAATAGCAAACACTTAGGTGCACCAGTCAATTGGCGTAAACACTCTATGCAGGTAAGTTTTCTACTGATAAGTACTTTCTCCGTCCGGTATTGTTTGTCATGGTTTCTATTTGTACAAAAAATTTGACTAACATTTTAAGATGTATTTTTTGATCATATTAATATATGTAAAAAATTGTAATTTATAATTCTTTTCATATAGTTTTAGAATATCTAATTTTTTTGTTTAAAAAATATCGAATCAATGTGATCTAATTTAACTTTGAAAATTAGTCAAATTGACTTTCGAAAAGCGCAACATGACGAATAATTTCGGATGGAGGCCAAGGCTAAAGTGACAACAAAGTTACTAAAGTTGTATATTTCATTAAAACTTGGGAGAAATTTTAATTGGCATCCCTTTAGAAGGGAAAGGAAGGGGATCCATGACAATTGGTTCATCATGATCTACCAAAGACCAGTTATATTTTGTCACAACATAATGAACAAATATAAGAATATTTAACTTTGCCAATTGGTACCCAGCACACAATCTTGGACCTCCTCCAAATGGTATAAATGCATATGGTTGAACAGGCTCTTCAAATCTACTTGGATCAAAATTTTGAGGCTCTTTAAAATACTCTGGACTATTATGTGTACCATATGTTGTCCACAATACCTGCATAAAACAACAAAAATTAACATCCTTTTTCGTATCGATATATACCCTGTCTTGTTTGGAATCGAGGCATAGTAATGATCAGGAGTCGTGAGGATAGTAATTTTATATAGACTAATATTCTTACCTTCCAACCTTTTGGAATAGTGAATCCATCAAATTCAATGTCAGCAATTGCTTTTCTAAATGAACCAAATATAGGAGGAAAAAGCCTCATACTTTCCCTAGCAACTTGCCATGTATATTTCATTTTTTTTGTGTCTTCCAAAGATAGTCCCTCATCTAGTCTTTTGTTGCTCATTATATTAGCATGTTCTGTCACAAGTCCAAAAAATTTTCATATTAAGATGGAAAAATTTTCGATATGATTATGGGAAATAAATAACTAGTTTCTGTACACGTACCTTGAAGGAGGAGAGAATAGCAAGTGGGATGTTGAGCTAACATCCTAAATGTCATAGCAATAGCAAAAGAAGTTGTATCATGTGCAGCAAACACTAACAAAACTACATTATCAACAACTTCATCTTCACTAACTTCACCACGAATCATTGCTTTCACTAATCGCGAAAGCAATGACTCATCTAATTTCCTTTCTTCATTTTTAACCCGCCCAAATTCAATCTCGTCTCTCTTCTCCCTAATAACCTCAACAAGAAATTTTTGCACTTTCGTCCTTGCACTTGTAGCCCTCGAAAATTTTGACCCTGGAAACTTAAAAGGTGGCGAAAAAGCCCCTTCTAAGACTCCTTCAAAAGTTTCAAGTAACCCTGGTTTCACTACGATCCCTAAAAAACACTCAAATACTATTTTAAACGTCAAAGATTTCGTAAGATGATAAAGCTTAATCGTACGGTCTACTTGACCATGACTAGTACAATTTATGTACAAATGTGATTGAATTGTGTTACAAATTTTGGGCACCATGTTATCTAGACTAGTAGATGTAAGACTCGATGAAATTATGCCACGTAGGAAACGATGTATATCGCCTTTTTTCTCCATAATTGAATTTTTTCCCATAAGTTCAACTGATGAAGTAGGCCAAGAACTTATTACCAATTTGAATTCATTAGACATAAAGAACATATTGGCTTTTGCTCCACATACAACTATGGTTGGTTCACCCATGAGTCTTGTTTTGAATGTTTTCCCATATTTTTCGATACGCGGCTCGACGAATTCTTCGAATAATTTGTTCTTTTTTTGAGATTTGTAAAATTCTATGGTTTCACCTAGCCATGGTAGCCCCATTTCTCCTGGTGGAAGTTTTTTCTTGGTAATATGATTTTTGTGGACATTTTTGTAATATTGTTTCAATAAAATGGAAAAGAAAATTATGAAAAAGATTGATGATAATAATAAGGTGAAATTAGAAAGAGGAAAGTTCATATCTATAGCCATTATTAATGAAAGGGAAACTAAAACAAAGCTAATTTTGTGTTTGTGTTAATAATTAGCTCTTTAAGAACTATATGCTAAATTTATAGTACTAATTTGCATGGAAAATGATTACTTATTTTTGAATAAAATAAAATACTTTAAAAAGTCAAAAGCTATTTGGTCGAGATGAAAAGTCAACCAATTATGCAAAACCTAGCTAATTAATCACTCCATTTACTATCGCAATTTAATTTATATACACTGATAATATACTTGTCACTTATAATTTTTCAAATTACTTATTCGCTTGTATAGTATGAACGACTTTCTGACAGTTATATTCTTAAAGTGATATAATATATAGTGTCAAAATTACACCATTATTAGTATATAGACGTTAGATTCACGATCATTTTTTTTTCTTTAGATTTAATTATCGTAGATAGTGCATGTGAGGTTGGCCGTCCAAAAGCCAAGTTCTTCACCCTAAAAATTGAAAAACTTTGAATCATCAAAAATTCATCATAATATATCTGAAAGATTCATATGAAAAAAAAAAAAAAAAAACTTACCGGCCATCACGATTCTATTAATATTTATATATTGGCTTTTGAAATATTAAATAATCGTAGTATCCCTAGATATCTGGTGTGTCTAATATTTTAATTAAATATGATTTAATTAATAGCTTCTAGTTGACGTGAAACTTGCAGAAGCATCTTCTCCACTTTCATCATGTTGAAAAAATAAAAATAATCACATAAAATATGGTACGATAAATAAAATTTCGCATTCGACTTCTTTAAATTATTAGTGAACTAATCGTCAAAAATATGAATATCAAACATCTTAAAAGAAAGTGTTTACCCCTGAATGGAACCATATGTGATGTAAATCTAAGTTAATCGTTTTTAATATAAGTATCAAACACTAATTTAATCGAACGGAAAAAAAAAAGAACTAGGAATTATTATTATAGGTGTAAGTTGGAAATATATATATATGTCACACCGCACCTTATAGGAAAGGTAAATAGTGAATTGATTTGCGGATCAGGTTCGCACTATGATTAACAATTATAATAAAGATAATACCCTTTTTTATATTTGGAATAAAATAAAAGTATTTTTCAATAACAAGTTGAAGGAGACGGGACTGAAATAATTCAAACATGTGAAGATGAAGCGTAGATGCTCTAACGACGAGGTCTAAGAGGATAGGTGAATTTTCGAAGCAGTACAGATAGATTTAAAAAGAATATTAAAAAGAGATTATCAAACAAAACATAACACATTTTATAACTTATCAAAAACTTTGCCTAAATTTAATTTAAGATTTATACTCGAATGATAAAAGGAGGAATCTCATCTATTCCGCCATGTTCTTAAAAGTGGGTGGTATTAATTATAAGATGATTTAATTTGCCAACAGATTCGTTTTGGGCGGTTATTTTAAACTTGAATCTTACTGCACCTACATGGCGTGGTTTTTAATTTATTCTGTTTAGTATAGAATATGCTGTAATTATAATTTAAAAAAAGCCAAAATATGTTGCAAGAACCTAAATAGATATGTTAAAACTTAAAAACTATAAAATATTTTCTTTAAATACTGAGTTTACCTAATACGATTATCTATATTTCTTGAGTGATTTGTAAATTATTGCTCTGGGTGATTGAATTTATTACTCTTATTTTCTTTTATTTATCTAATTTATATTTTGTAATCGGAATACGCATATGTTATTTAAGTGGTTATTTTATTGTATATATTATCCAAATTAACTATCCTATCAAATTGTTTAAATTTAACTACTAGTACAACAATAAGTTTCAAATGGTT
The DNA here is from genome assembly GCF_001406875.1 of Solanum pennellii. Lineage (NCBI taxonomy): Eukaryota > Viridiplantae > Streptophyta > Magnoliopsida > Solanales > Solanaceae > Solanum > Solanum pennellii. The sequence continues at coordinate 74,943,673 of NC_028643.1, read as the reverse complement.
ACTCATAAGGATTTTTTTTTTTTTGAAAAAAAGATAACTAGTTAACTCATGAATTTTTAAATGAACAAAAAAAAAAATCTATTTCTGATATACTGAATCAAATAAAAGAAACACAAAACGGAAGGAGCAGCATATAGTGTATTACTATGCACAAAAATATGCCATTTACAATCAAGATCAATTTTTTCTTTATGAAAAAAAAATCCGCAGCCGTTACTTTTGGATAAAGTAAAACCCCGTATAGCTCTTATATACGAGAAAGATAATCCACGCTAGGCGAGCACAGTATCAACAAATCCAAAATTTAAAGATTTAGATAATTCACACTAGGCAAGCGCGGTGCCATCAAATCCAAAAAATTAAATGGTCTAGAAAAACAAAATCTTCTACTGGTCAAGTGTATCAAGAACAAAATTTTATTTTTAAAAATACTTTGATTCTGAAGATACTGTGTTTGTACAGGGAAAACAGAATATATAAAGTATACTAATTAACAACCGCCAGCAATTAATTAGCAAGAAATGATTAGTAGCTAATCCCCAATATTATTTCTAACTACTAATACTGATCATCACGAAGATGACTAATTTTCAGCAATCACATGTAATGATATTCCTAAATATATTTAATTATATAAGCATGATCTATTGATCCATTTGTTATGATATATTACTAGTTTACAAACAATATACTATTATCCTTTCTATACCAAATAAATAAATAAATACTAAATAATTGCTCGAGTAGTAGACCACGAAGAAACTCTTGAAAGTTGTTTCTTTATCTACCAAAAGGATATTGAATCGACCTTTTCCTAATTTCGATCCAAAAAATTAGACATATGATGCCCTCGAGATCGCGTATACAAAATTCCAAATATCTTTAAAAAAAATGAGAGTTCTGCTGGGACGATCCGCCCAAACTATTGGTGGAAAGGCATGAAGAGGGATGTCGCTAAGTATGTGCCAAGTGGTTAAGGCTGAGCACCAGAGACCATAATTTACGTAATGATATTATAAAACATTAAGAAAAAAGAGTTGATATCGTATGGACCAATGATCCATGTATCAGTACTTTAATTTAGTTGACAAGTAATTTGATAATTAAAATCTTACAAAATTATTGTTGTTTTAATTTTGAGAATAAACTCCATCTACTACTACACTAGCTAGTTGGTACTGAATATAATATATAGCACATTTACTCTTCTTCTTACTTACCCTATAGTAGTAGCATTATAGACTTATAGTACACCCCTATGAACCTTTTGCATTTGTGGACTTCACCATCTCACACCAAACACTACATTTACTCAATAAACGAAAAATCTAGTGTAATCCCACAAGTGGAGTTCGAGGGGGTAAAGTGTAGGCAGACAATACCGTTTCCGAGATACCCTTAGTCCAAAGAAATAGTAGCCTCTCCTTTCTTTTCTTTTTTTACCACCAATGAGTTTGAAATGTCCAAATGGAAAAGATAATCAAATGAGTTAAATGTAGAAAATCAGTTAAGTAACCACAAGGCCACAAAAGCTGAAGAGTGTAAATATGTATAATAGATGAGAAAACCTACCTCATTTGGTTATTTTTCAAAATGACAGCTCATGCCAATGAAAATGGTTCTGCTTATTTTAATGTTGGGTCTCATCTCTCTCTACATTTACTCTTAGAGGATATTGATGAGTACAGATAGATACCCAACCCCCTCTTCTCTGTACATAAATTAGTACTCAAAGGTGCATCCAATGGTATCACTTAACGATCGATAAAATGAGTGAAAATCACGAGAAATTAGAGTTCAAATCCCACCAGAAACAAAAAGCCAGGTGACTTCCTTTCATGTGTCAAAACCTTGGAAGACTGAATTATCGAATATCTATGTTAGTAAGAGATAACAAGTACTCGAAAGATTAGTTAAGGTACGCGTAAACTAGCTCAATCACCCCTATTAACCCAAAAAATATAGTCAAAGTGACTTTTACACAGAGAACAGACATACACAACCTACCAATCCTCAAGGAGGGGCAATGCTTTTGCTGTCTCATTTATTGCTGCAATTCAATGTCTTCCCTTCACCTACTTGTCTGTCAGGACCATTAAGGTTTCATATATTTAGTTTAATAGGTCATTAAGTTCCATATTTATGGCACCTCTAATCTTATTTAGACATTGCTTTTTCAAGTATCTTTTTGTAACCTTTCTCTATCATTGGACATAATCTTATGTTAACAATCAAATCATAGTTAGGATGGCCTAGTTGAGTGTAATAAACTGGCATAATTCAAGAAAAGGTCCCTACCTGGATTCAGCTGGACCTTGCTGATGTTTGTACAGTACTAAATTTAAGAAGAAAGGGTCAGAAAATATCCTTCTACTTTCGTATATTAGTTGAGTTTGTCCCTCTCGTTATACTACAGGGTCAAATTTACCCTTTTCGTTAGTAAACTTAACAAACATGCCCCTCAATTGGAAAGATTCCCCAAGTCGACTAAAATTACCCTATTTCCCTTAAATAACCTGGACCCCTCTTTTAACCCAACCCAACCCAACTAATTAATAACTTGTTGGCCCGATAGTACAATGATTAACGAGAGACAGATTTAACTCACAAATAAAAGTAGAGGAGTATTTTTGACCCAATGAAAGTAGGCTTATTATTGTTGTAGTCCCAATCAAATAACATATGTGAAATTCTTTAGATGTTTAAGTAGTCATTAGAAAGAGCACAAATGCTTACTAGTTTCTTGGTTTAATGTGAATACAAATGAAATGAAATCTTTTACATCACTTTTCACAGTAGGGAGCAAATAAAAAAACCTTAGGAAATAAGATGCAGCACCCATGAACTGACACTGACCTCTTGTGAACCAAACATTCTCTGGTGATCAATTCCTCTTGTTTGTCTGGTCTCCCTTCAAGGGCTTCTTCGTCCAAGACATATCTAGGATTTGAAGTTTATTAGTTCCTACGATGAGTACCTCAAGTTAATATAGATAATAATAACTGCTTTTACAGTCAAATATTTATAAATATTTAAAGTAGTTGATTTGTTCATACATATACATGATATTGACAAAAGATTTACTTGAACCCATAACTTATAAGCTATGTCCGCTTCTGTCTTCATCTGTTCACATTACCCGATAAATTAATTGAACAAAGTTTAACAGAGAAGAAAATAGTAATGTAGACATCCTGACCCTGTCTCACCATTTTCAAGTGACTGTTTAACCAACTAGCCTCTCTCATATAGTTGGAAAAAAGTTCACCTGATTCCGTCTCAACAACATTCCAACCTGCTAATTAGAAATATAAAACGTACTCAAAAAACAGAATGATCCTACCCTCTCCAAGAAGATGATTTATTTTTGAATTGTGCACGCGCAATTAACTTGTGCGATAATCCAAGCAATCCTAGATAAACAAATTTTTCTGCCCGAAGTGTTTATACAGTATTCAATAACTAGGGCCATGGAACATATTTTTAAATATTTTGTTAAGTTTAGAGCTAAGATGGTCTTTCTCAACATTTTGTAACATGAATTGAAGTGACTTTAAATGCACCTGCAACATACACAACTAACCACAAACATCTTCACCTGCTTATATTAATTTCTGTATCTCATCACTCTTTATATACTGCTAATCACTTGTATCACTTCCCATCACTGAGTTCTCCATCTCTCCCTTCATTCGTTCTCTTTTATCTCTGTCAGCCTCCTTGAGAAGCAAACCATCATGGCAAAACAGAGAAGCAGCCAGAGTTCTCGAATTCTGTGGGCCGCATTTGCTGCAATGCTCTTGCAGAATTTGGTCATTCCCGTCGTGTCTTTTGCTTCATTTGAAGAAGAGAAAAACTACTACACTCCTGATCCACATACCGGAAGTCCACCAACAGGTCCCTTACCCTCCATACATATATTTTGCTATTTGCACTTTAAAGAAAACCTTAATGGCTATTTTTATAGATTACCTTAACAATTTCCTAAGCATTGTATTTGCTATTATACGGAAAGCACTATAAATTATAAAATTGTTAAGTATCAAAGACCTTGCCACCTTATATTGGTGTTCCTGTTGTTTTATATAAATTGCTGGAGGCAGCATTCATCCCCACATTATTTGTTAGGTTGGTTTCATAACGGGGTTGTTCAGTACAAAGCGCCCTTTATTTTGCTAGTTACTAGTTTTGGAGTTCTCGCAATTAGATAGAAGCATTTAGTCCTAGACCATTTGGAAAGTGTCTCAAGTTATACTGTCTTCACTCTGACAATTTATTTTGTGGATAACAGGTTCAAGCACACCACCCTATCATGCAACTCCATCTCATGGAAGCGGTAGCCATGAAAGCAAACCACCAGCAAACTGTGGCAACCCTCCAAAAGGAGGGCAGCATCATGACCCTACCCCAGCTTCTCCTTCAGGTGGCTACTATCCCCACCCTCCAAGTACACCTACACCTACACCTAGTACCCCATCCACACCCACTATTGTAACCCCACCAACTACTCCTATCATTGACCCTGGCACTCCAAGCACTCCTGCGACCCCAACACCATCACCTCCTTTTACATGCGAGTAAGTTTACATCTTTTTTCTTTACCAAAACAGTTTACATCTTTTTTCTTCTTCTTTTTTTGTAAGTACGAGTAATTTTACTAACATCGTCAACTTTATAACCTGTTTGGTCAAGCTTCCTAAATCTGCTTATTTAAAAAGTACTTTTGCAGAGTAGTAGTTTGCATTTGGATAATCAAGTTGAGAAGTACTTTTGCAATATTAGAGAAGTAGAATGTGCTTGGCCAATGTCCAGAAGTGTTTTTGGGGAAAACTATTTTTTTTAGCTTCTGAAAAACAGTTTTTGTACTACTCAAAAGCACTTATTTTTTCCTAAAAGCTTGGCTAAACACGTCAACTTTCTAAAATAACCACTTTTGGCTTCCCAGAAGAGCTTGGTCAAAAAGGGTATTAGTTTGCATTCTTAACTTCAATATGCAGCGTCTTCTAACACTTCATTATATGATTGCAGTTACTGGAGGACTCACCCGGGACTGATATGGGGCTTGTTTGGTTGGTGGGGAAATGTTGGTAGTGCATTTGGCGTGGCTAGTGCTCCAGGGCTCGGCTCAAACATGAACTTGCTGCAAGCACTTTCAAACCAACATACCGATGGACTTGGGCAACTCTACAGGGAAGGCACAGCTTCTTTGCTGAACTCCATGGTTAGCAAGAGATTCAGTTACAGCACCACCCAAGTCAAGAACAATTTTGCTACAGCACTCAGCTCAGACAGCGCTGCAGCAGCTCAGGCTCAGTTGTTCAAGTTAGCCAACCAGGGTCGGCTCAAGCCCAGCGCTTGAAAAGTCATTTTCACAATTATCATCAATATCTTGTTATTTCTAGTTCTTTATGATATTTTGTGTGATTAGTTTAGGATTAATGTTTATCTGCTTGTCGTTATCAAAATTAATGTTCTTTCTGTTTGCTTTTGAATCTTACAAAATCAAGAGGATACCAACCTTCATTGTTTAATCAGTTATCAGTAAAACATTTCTTGTTGTATTACAAGTGTGAATGACTCCAATTTCAGATTATTCCTTTTTTGTTTTATCCTTTAAGGTAATGAAGGTATCTTTCCAAATAAAAATAAAGTATTCTACTTATGTTTATAAAACAAACTAACCTCAGTAATCAAGAACAAAAAGAGAAACACGCATCAGTTGTCCTACTTCCTTTATTAGTGAAAATGCAACAGATGTGACAAGGCATTGAGCTTCTTCAAAAAACTTCACCCCAGCCTCAATTTCTCATGAGGGTGTTGATGACCATCTGCAAGTGTGATTAGTATTCAGCGCTGAGCAATGGATCTGAAAATAAGATAAGGCACTCTTGTATAGTATGAACACCATTCAAAACAGCAAACATGACATGCTTATGAAGAAGTTCATGCCAAACATCAATGCTGCACCATACACTTAGCAGCTTCACTGTCATGGATAATATCAGTGAGTTGCCATAACTAAAAAAAATTGTTCCATCCATACAACTATTTGGAAAGTAAACGGTAAGCACAATTACAAATACAGCTAGGAAAGCATTGGCCTTATCAATCTTGATTCGAGCAATGCAGATAACAGGATTCATCAGCTGATACATCCAGTTTGTTCTATTTCATTACCTTTTTATGGCAATATATTTTTATTAAATTGTTTGAACATCTCTTCCACAAAATTAAACTATTAGGGAGTGCACGTGGAAACTACTTTTGATAAAAAGTAATGAGACTCAAATTCGAGACCTCTACTTTTCTACGTGTCCCGATGACATACTAGATTGTATGACTACCACATCTAGAAGTTTATATTGTTGAGATAGTACACTTTTGTTTAAATTAATTATGGTTTCAACACTCTCATTGCTTCCAAGAGATTCTTTCCTTCTTAACTGGAGAGATTATCAGTTAGATAAGACATAAAAGCAAATATCATAAAAGATATGCATACAACATAAAACATTATATTATTATAATACAGGCTGTTAAAACTCGTCGAGAAACCCAAGATAGAGTTAAGAAATAAAAACTATTTGAGATAGGAGCATAACAGACATGCTCTCCCATTATCCTCTATAAAGTTACATTTCAAATTTTCAGATAAATCTAGCAATTTGAATTACAAAGTTCCTGAAAAGTCATTGATCTGCATCTATCTAGTCAATGAGGAGTATTTACACGAAAAGTTCCCTCATAAGTCCTAACGAATTTGCACAATAAATTAGTACATCTATAAGCATGTGCATCTCCCAAAAGAACAAGGAATGGTAATCATTGATAAAGAATGCATATTAACTTCATATTGTTTTTTGAATGTAAACTTCATAGTTAGGATGTTAATTTTGTTTGTTAAAGTGCATCTCCCGCTTAAAACAGAATAATAAAATAAAATGTAAAGGTTCTGAAGGAACAATGAATTCAGTTGTGTACCAACAGAAGAAAAAAAAGACAGCTCAATAACACAGAGATGGATGGTTTTGATTATGTGCAGCTGGGCGATAAGAAGTAACACTGTCAGACCTTTGGATCACAGCATAGTATGCTTTAAAAGAGCAGGTTAATTTATGTACCACCACAATGAATGCAAACCAACCCAACAGCCTATCTTCAGAGCACAAATAAGATGCATCATAGAAAAATAATACTAAATGGAGTCTTGGTATGCACCTGAGTTACTTCTCCCTGCTTCAGACTGGCTCAAGTTTTAGGATTATCACTAAGCCAGAAAGGAGAATACAAATAAACTGAACTCACACCAAATTTGATTGGTGTAAATATTCTTTAACCATTAAGCTTTTATGAATGTCTTAACACAGATATCTATCTTTAAATAGCACAAGCTTTCTTTGACAATGCAATGCAAGTATATACTCTTTACAATAACTTATGAATGTTCTACGAACCTCTCTAGCTGACAATTCATAATAATTCTTCATCTGAATGAAGATCTTCAACATTAAAGTTGTGTTTCCATCAGAATTTAGGCACAACTAGTGGATGCATGCTTGTATATCAAAGAAGCACATATTAAGAGGATTTATGTTTCCTAGCTTAAAAGGAGTAGAATGCTTGAGTCGATTTGAAATATCCCACACATGACAGATAAAGAATGGGAGAACATAAAATAGCCTTAAGATGCTTTGAGTGCTGGCGCATAGCTAGAGAAGCTGTTGTCAGAGTTACGTCCCTATAGCATCACATCAGTAATACAAAGGATGTCTCCTTGAGGAAAATTGCAATACTGACCAGAAACTGTCCATAGATATACTCTGTAGAAAGAGAAAATTAAAGGGTCACATGCAACAAAGAAAATTTGATATGCACCACGGTTGCAGAGCTTTTACCACATTAATTTCCAAGTACTGACCCTATGGGCTTGTATGAAAGGAATCCATTCCAAGTGAAATCTGTACCTTAGCACTAGCATGAATAATTAGGAAAAACTATTGTAGTAATGTCACAACTAAGATATCTGGACTGTCATACAAATCTTGAGAGCTCATCTGATAAATAGTTGACATAGTCTCTTTACCTTATTGAAGGATCATACAATGTACAGATTTCCTTTCTTCAAGGAAACCATCACATAACCTGATCCCCTCCCTCAACATGAGCAAATCCTATATCCCACTGATAGATCTTATACAAGTTCAGTGAATCTGATATCAGTTGAAGCTAATACAACAAAATTCCCCGCATGAGAGAATCCAATATCTATAACAAAATTCTCCACAATTGGTTATTTTATCCAGAATCTTATCTTCCTACTTATATTTTCAATAACCATGGTGTTCGGACCAGCTCAACATGATATGTTGGAATTCAAAAATATTAAATTTACACACCAAGAGAATCTAATTCTAATAAATAACTAAATAGTTTTTATTTTTCCACCATAATGCACTAGAGCAAGAATTGAATCATAAGATGATGATAAATTATTGGTGTCACCAGTAGCCTAGGAAGGCAAAATAATGCAAATGTCTCAAGAGTCATTAGGTCTGGAAGACGCACCCAACTGATACCCTTGGATTATACATCAACCAGATGAACTTTCACTTCATTACTTCCAACAGATGAAGTTCATTCTCATAAAAAATGCTCACTCAATTTCGTTTTGAGACTACATTATTATAATTTATACAGGAAAGAATTTTAAAGACACATGAAAAAGGTATTAGTAATAAACAAGCACCCATGCTGAAGCATAATTAATGCAGGAAATGAATTCCAGTCTGTGCAAAGAAGAAAGATTAGAACAACAGAGATAAATAGTTTGATTTCAATCGCTTCAAGAACAGAGGCTGTGTTTCCTTTAATGTTGAGATAACAAGAAGTTATAGGAACTTCCACTTGAAAAGTTCAATCCCTAAGCACAAGAAAATAGACCTAATTTCAATTCCTTTCCTCTCAAAAAAGAAAGTAGACCTAGTTCCTAAGTGTTTCACTATACACTCCTTTCTGGATATAAAAAAAGGAAAATCCAAATAATAACAGTAGGCAGCCCTTTTCACATGTAGGAAGTTTGAATGCCGAGACAATATTTTTCACCACAATGTGACCACAGTTATTCCCACTTGGACTTCAACCTCGTGAAATAACATGAGCACACAACAGTATAGAGATCTGTTGTCACCCAATCCAAAGCCGTGGCAACGATATTCCACCCATGATGACTCAAGGAAGATTACACAGCATAAGAATCTGATCAGCTCATATGAGTTTCAAACCAGTTAAAGATTTGCTCAGACTGCAAACTGGTCATTTCATGATAAGCAAACGCAAGGTTCATTTCTTCTTGAATGTGATTTGCTATGGACTTGTCCGGGAGAATAATCTCTCTCTCTTTGAGAGCTTCCTTCCATTGTATTGCACGCCCGTCATTTCTCATGAAACCTTTTGTATCAACAAAATCCTTTTCCTGGAACAGACTATACAACTTCACAGAGGTAGCTAGATCAAGACCAGGAATCCTATCAGATAATAGATTAGGTGACAATGCAAACTCCATGCACTTGACCTCTGCAACATCAATGCCTTTACCCTGCAGGAGTGTCAAGTATCTGGCTATTCTCACACTTCTCCTTTTATCTTTGGGCATGTGCACAAAAAGAGTAGGAGGGTAACTCTTCTGAATGTCCATTCGATCAAACACTCCCTCAGCAATCATTATTGTTATGCTACTGAATCTTAAATCAGTTGCAAGGACTGAAACAAAATATCCACCAGATGAAGCACCCAAAGCTACAATAGGCAGACTTTGAACCTTTTGTTTCACAACCCACCATTCGATAATATCTTTAACGATCAACCTTTCCTCTTCGATCGACCAGCACCTCCCAGCACTAGACACCGCAAGAACAGCAAATCTCCTAGCTAAGGCATTAAGGACGATAAGCCTTTCTTCAGGTAAACCCACACAATTCGGACACTTAGGTGATCTGTCCCAAAAGTTCGCCGCTTTACCATTACAACCATGTGCCAGAAACAGAATTGCCTTGGGTGAGTCCGGTATTTGCCATATTAAATCTGTTTCATTTCTGAACTCCACAGTCGGGTCTAACTTAACCGAAAAGCTAAAACTACTCAAATTTTCCTTCACTAAACCAGACAACGAATCAGATTTTTCTCCAGTTTCCCTACACAAAACCCAAACTAGAACACAAATCAAAACAAAAAACATAGTAATAACAGGCATTTGTATACTCTGGGCATTATTTCTTTGCTTCAGCATCCTGTTTTCGCGTTTGAACATTCCTAGAAAACAATCAATTCAATAGGATTATTACTCTATAACAGCAGTGCACATTTGAAAATACACCAAAATATAGTTTTGAGTAACACAAAGAGAACAATAATCCCAAAAAAAAGTTAAAAACCCTATAAATTTTTCAGCATAATTTCCTTGAATCAGGATTTTTCGTTCAATCAAATAGAATCACATCCTAAACATACGATTTAATTAAAAGTTATAACATCTTTTGTTGAAATACAGAGATCAAAAATCACAAGTAATCAAAAATATTTAAACAAAAGCCCGATAACTACGATTCTGAACACCAAATTACAACGTGAATCAATACTATGAAGCGAGTTATTGCAAATTACCTTCAAGCGTTTATCTTTTGACGTCTCAAAACACCTAATAGATCAAAATCAATTGTATTCCAGAAGATTTTACGACTGTTCATATCAGTGATGATGAAGAAGGAGAGTGAAGAAAGATTAATTACACGCGCCACGATGCGAGTACGGGTGCATTTTACCAACTATACTTTCGGGTTTGGGCTCGGGTTCGGGTCATATTTTATGGATTAGGCCTTGGGCCCAAATATATAAATGGGAAATTTTCACATATAGCCACTTAAAAATAATTAATTACTCTCCATAGCTATAGTTTGATAATATTTGTAGCTATATGTTATATGGAGGAGAGAGGCGAGTGAGACTGGGAGAGAGAGGAGAGAGGCGAGAGAGAGCGGGAAAAGAGTAAGAGAAAAGTGAATTGTATATGTATATTGGTAGATAATTGTATATTATACATATATATTTGTATATATGGCAAGAGAGATTGGGAGAGGGAAGAGAGAGGCGAGAGAGATCGATAGAGGGAGGAGAGAGTCAAGTGATAGAGGGAAGAGAGTGGGAGAGAGGTGAATTGTATATGTATATAATTGTATTATATACATATGCATTTGTATAAATAGCAAGCGAGATTGGGAGAGGGAGAGAGACAAGCGAGATTGAGAGAGGGAGGAGACAAGCGAGCGAGAAGGGGCATAAAGTGGGGGAGAGGTGAATTGTATATGTATATAGGTTAAAAATTGTATATTATACATATGTACTTGTATATTCTGACGAATTATACATGTACAAACGTGACTAATTATACAAACTAGAAGTCAGCCCACGTAATTAATGTATAATGTTAGATATGATAAATAATCAAATAATATAAATTTACTTTGTTGCGTAATTTTCCCAGTATAAAAAAATCATAAAGAACTTAATGTTTTCGATCCTTTCTATTTCTATTTGTTGTAAGGGAAATTAAGGAGAATAACCCTTTTTAGTTTTAAACTATCAATTTCTTACTTAATTTGGCATAATGAGGCTATAAAATTAATTTCTCTTTATTATTCATTATTCAACGTTTCTTTAATAACTTATGTATGACGTCCTATTATTTTGATCCCAATAGTAACATTATGAAACAATGCTCATTGATTTCGAAAGAGACACCTTACGATGAGTAGTGACTTGAAGAACTATGCGTCGATGTGAGAAAAACTTGGGATTATAAATTTTGGTGGGCATATCGGTGTAAAAACTAAGGTGTATGCAAGTGTGAAGTGACTTAAATTAAGGAAGACAAAACATAGAAATTTGGTTTGTTGGTGTACATTAGGAGGTCAATTAAGTCACTTCAGAAGTTACTCAATATGTATATTACGTGATCAACATTATATATACATTTTATATGTTTGATATTATTAATCATATAATAATGAGTTCAACCATATTATATTGTTGACTTCATAACTTATTTCCTTCTTCATTGTTCTTATTTTGGCTACTCTATATTTTAGCTAGCGTGCCCATAAATTAAGCAAGTGGTTGAGTTACCATCTTATATGGTATTGAAATATCGATTAATTCAAATTCATGTCGATGACTCGTTTAAAAGGAAAGTGTTGACACTTATATTCACATTAGCAAACCTGAAATGATAAAAGATGAAAAGAAAAAGGAAAGAGCTATCTGAGTCCACAGAACTCAATGTGTGTCCTTAGGAAATTTAATCCCCTCAAATATTCGAAGTTATAGATTAATTCCTCTGAGATAAAACGAATTAATCATTAAAGTAGAACAAAAAATGCTTCCTAATAAAATTATTTCCTTATATCTAAGGTTCAAATTTAAAACTGTTGATTAAAGATCGAAATATTCAATTCATTGTTGATAGTACGTAAACAATTGGAGTGACACATAAATTGGTTTTGTGGTGTTGTGTGGATATCATAGGTAGTGGGTCAGATAAGAAGTCCTTAGAACATGCATTGCTACATCATGCACAACCTTCTGGTTTCATTTTCACATCATATCATATTCAATACATGTTTAAAATAGTTCCTTACAACAATGGGCATGATCAAACGGACCCCAACCATGTGGACTTGTGCTTTGTTTGGCTGTAGCCACGTTACCCAACTTTCCATTTCATTCATTGATTTCACTTTTTGACTTATATTACTTCATGTCTCCATACATATATGACCTCAACTCCCTCTTTGTCCTCTCTACACCCTTACGTAACGTCGTGGTATAGCGATAAATATCTTTTTATTTTTAATAAAAATTACAAATTTAAGTTTTCGACGTAAAATTGTTTTGATAAAGAATGTTTTACAATCCCACCCCAATTTAAGTGAGTCTTTTTTTTCTATGCGAATTTGAATTTAGTCCAACTCTAAATAAAGGCATAATACATAATTGTGCCCTTTAACTTGACTTTGAATTACATTTACGCCCTTCAACTTTGTGTGTGCATAAGTAGACACTTAAACTTGTATAAAGTTGAACAAATAAACACATGTGTCTTACATGTCATTCTACATGTCATTTTTTGTCCTACGTGGTGTCCTACGTGTATTTTACCGTGTAGGACTCATGTGTTTATTTATTCAAAAGTTGGATAATTAAAATGTCTGCTTGTGCATTATGAAAGTTGGAGGTCAAAGTTAAAATTTGAAGCCAAATTTAGGGTCTAATATATATATTATCCCCTAAATAAAATATGGCACACCAAGTTTAAATAAAAAATTTTAAAAATTGATTTGAAGATGCAAATTAAGAATTTCCTCTATGTGCAGAGACCCTAGTCGTCAAATCATGGTGGAAAAGCAAATCGTTTATTTTCCAATACTAATAAGTGTGTCATATGCTATAATTAAGATGTACGTAGGAAGAGAAGAAATAATAAGTTAATCGACGTATTCGGAGGGAGGACGATGATTTGAAATTTATGAATTCATGTTTTAAGATTTACAAAGTTAATAATTGAATTTGATATTAATAATTTGTATATATACTAAATGAATTTCTTTAGATAAATATCTGAGTTATCGTATTCATACTTATTTCTAACTCTGCTTCAAGACTACTAAATACCTTTTATGAATGAACCCGATCTAATAACAATATTCAAACACTAAAAAAATGAATTAATTTGGAATGATTGGAGTACTTATTTGTATGGTTTTTCTTACACGATCATAATCGTCAAGAATTCGATCATGTCAAAATGGAATATGATAATAACATACTATTCCTAGAGATAATTTATGTATAGTACTATATTGGATTGTTTAGCTACTTTTTGACTTATTGGTGAAAATGGTGAACCCAAAATTGAGTAAATTGGCCATATTATCATAGGTACTGTTTGAACGTCAATTCTTGTCTATACATTATCTTAGTTGTCATATATATCCTTCGTTTCAATTAATTTATTTTATATCTTTTAATCCGATTAATAATTTGAATAAATAATAAGCAAATTGAAACAAAGTTAATACCTAAGTAGGAGTTGTATTTAGTTATTGTTCTTACAAATATTATTTTAATTGTTGAAAGTGAAAATAGAATTTTAAATGTTTTCTTAATTCTAAATACAATTTCAAGTTCTATATTGAAATTGTCATGACCTAATGCTAATTTACAAATAAATTTGGTAAAAGTTTGACAAAGTAAGATTATGATTCTATGTTTAGCTATTCTAACCCAAATTCATCTCAATCTAATAATCTTTGAACGGATTAATGAACCACTTATTTATCAACTCATCCACAGTGATTATTTACTTCAGAAGTAGTTGTTTCAGCTTTAGTCATTCGAATTTTTGATATTCCTTTTTATTTACCATCAAACAAAGAGCATCTTCTCACTTAAAAAAAAAAGGGCTATTGCGACGTTTCTTTCATACATAATACAAATGATTTGAATCGCCACAATGAACTATAACGAAGCTGTGTGAAAATGACGTAACAATCTTATCAAATCACAAACGTATCACAACGATTTTTCAAAAATCATCGTAATATATATTGAAAATCCTAGCTATTCTTATTGAAAAATCTCATTGCTATTATTTACTCAAACAAGCATGAAACACAATGGATGTGAGCCATTCAAAAGCTTAAAAAGGTTAAGACTAGCTTCCAAAAGTGTCCTAGTTGTGGAGAATTTTCAATTCTACACGGGTAGTACTAAAAAATGTACTAGCTAGTAGCCAAAACACATACTAGCACAATGGGCAAATAGCAAATTGAAGATAAACTTTCCTTTTTCTATTTCACCTTCATATAAGCAATATATAAGAAGTCTCTATCCTATGTATATTTTTATTTTTTTTGTCTTAAGCTTTGTGTCCCTTTTTTTGTGGGAAACAAAAAATAGGCAATAACATCAAAACAAGATGGTCCATGACACACACACACACACAAATAGTAGAGTAAGAAGAAGGAGAATAATAGGGCAATAAATCCAAACAATGTAATATCTTTTTTATCCAATAACGCGTACCATTCACCTTTTCCAACGCACAATTCACTCTTTCTTTCACATGCCAATGTTTCGATTATGATTCCGTCATTTCTAAATAAGTGATGTTTTTAGCTTTGACATATCTTTTAAGACAGTGGCGTACAAGGATGGACCTAGAGTTGAACCCCTTGGCAAAAAATTA
Source organism: Solanum pennellii (assembly GCF_001406875.1). NCBI lineage: Eukaryota > Viridiplantae > Streptophyta > Magnoliopsida > Solanales > Solanaceae > Solanum > Solanum pennellii. Next base: position 74,928,375 of record NC_028643.1, on the reverse strand, counting down.
AGTGTATATTTAAGGTATTTTAAGAATTTTTATGTTTATATATTGATTTTGAACCTCCTGAATATATTATTAGAGATTGACTTAGTGATTTAGGGGTTCAAATCACTAATCTTTTTTTTTCTCGAACCTCCTTAATGAAAATACTGAATCCGCCACTGATGATGTAGCCACCTATAATCCATAATAATCAATCGAACATCCTTCATTAAAAAATTATAAGAGATTAAATTTTCGAACTTCTATTACTATTTTTAAGAAATTACCTATTCATAACTGATGAACTACAGCTGATGTAAGAAGTGTTGCTTAATTACATGAAACTTAATCGCAATACTAATTCAAAAATTTTGAAGTAGTGGAAAGTAAAACTTTAAAAATATGTTTAGTGGCAAAAGTCAAAAAAGGAGAAAAACAGCAAAAGAAAAGCCTGAAATTATGTTAAGTACTAATTATTAGTAGTAAAACCCACTAAGTTAAGCAAAATTAGCACTTTTAATGTAACAGTACATGCAGGAGACAAGATTAATTTGCCACAATTTACCTCCTCTAATTTTTTTATTCTTTCTATAGCTATAACCTACATGAGTTCAATTGTCAATATATATATATATATATATATCACTTTTGTAATATATACAGATTGTGATTCGATTTTGAGTGAAAACGACAGTTAAAATAAAATAAAAAGTACTAAAACTAACGCGAAAAGAAAATACATTGAGATTAGAACAAAATATAAAAACTCATTTGTAACGAGTTTTTCATGTCAAGTAACTAAACTAACATTTCTTAGATTGGAATGCAAATATAAAAACAGCATATGAGTTGAAATTGTACAGATTTCGATTTGTAATTGGGAATTGTAATATTTTCCCTTCTCTTTCATCAAAATATTAATGACTTGTCTGTTTTATAAATGGTGGAGGATTTAGAATTTTTATTAAGAGGGTTTGAATAAAAAAAGAGTAGTGTTTAAGATTTGAGGTTTGAATCCCTCAATCACTAATCTTTTATTCAGGAGGTTTAGAATCAATGTATAAATATAAAAATTCTTTAAAGTACCTTTAATCTACAACATAACTTTTTGCCCGAACCCCCTCGACAAACTCTATGTTCGCCCCTGTCCATAAACATACTCTTCAATCTATTACTTCCTCCGTTTCATAAAAATAATCTAGTTTGAGTTAACACAAAGTTTAAGAAAAATAAGGAAAATTTTTGAATTTTGTGATCCTAAATTAAAGTTATATCAAATGTATAAAACTATCCTTTAATCTTATAGTCTTAGACATGTCACATGAAAAATTGGAATTAAAATGTTATCAAAAAAATAAGAGATCATTCTTTTTGAAACAAACTAAAAAATAAGAAGGTGGTATTTTTTTTTAGGAATATAAATTAAATGTTAATTACATTCAGTTAAATATTTGAGTACGTGTCAAAATTTGATTGGTTTAATTAGTGTTTGCTTAGAAGGAAAGCTCGTATCGTCGGGTATTTGTCGACAAATGGCAGACGAGGGGAGAAAAAAATTACTGGCATTGTTATTTGTCGGTGATTTGAAGGGCAAAATCGTAAACTGACAGAAAGATCTAAAGGGCAAAAAAGGAATAAAGAATAATTTATCTCCTGTACGTAGTAGAATTTTTGTAGCTGCTCTGTACTCCCATCTAATTTCCCTTCAGCATTTAACGCGCCTATCAGTTTTGGCTTTTCGGCTTTGTCGTCCCCACTTTAATCTTTACACAGCCAAAAGAGTGTGATCTATAGTGAAACTAAATATAGAAACTGAACAATCTTCATTATTAAGCTTCTGAAGATTTCAACGAGCTATCAGATTCTGTTTTAAGGTAAATTTTCTGCTTCAATTTAATGCTCTTTCAATTGATTCTAGCTAGTTTGCAATTTGATGCTCGTAGTTTTTGTAGTTTTGGATCAATCACTGATTTGAACAATTATTTGACTTTTTTTGATATTGAATTGGTGAGAATGTTGTTGATGAATGATTTATGGAGTAAGAGTTACTTAGCGTGCAGTTTGAAATTTCTCCATACGGATTGAGTCAGTGATTTTCGCTGTTTTGAATTGTTTTGTGTGTGCGCTTACGATGTGTATTTGTTGAAGCAGAGGATGAGTATGAGTGTGGAGTGAATGAGCACTCGGGCAAGCGGATCTGAAGCTGGAACCGAGAAGAAATGAGATTATTTGTTTGGAAGAAGAAGAGGAAACTGAAGTTCAGTATTGATTAGATGATGAAGTTTTATATATCGGCGACGGGGATTAAAAAACTGACTATATCGAGTTCCGTCGCTGTTACTAGCGGCAGAGGTGGCGTAGGGTTGCCGGTTATTATGAAAGGGAAAGGATTACCGTCGGTGACTCGCCGGATATCTTACCGGACGTTGTTATTGCCGGCCGTTTTGGTTCTCGGTTTACTTTTAACCTTACTGTTTTTCAGAATTACCTTTATCATGCTCGAATCTGCCGCTTTTTGCTCTTCCCCTATCGGTAAACCTTTTTTCCCAATTGCATTTAAAAAATAATAATAAAATTTCCATTTAATTTGTTTTTCATTTTGTGGTTAATAATTTAATCTTTTCTATTGGTTATTGTTTTTAAATTACAGGGTGTCTAGGATGGAGGATTTTCGGCGGGAGTGACTCAACTTTGGTAAACCATTTTAAAAATAATTTAACGCAAATTTTACTCATTCACATATATCTTTGTGGCTATTAAATATTCTAAAATTTAGGTGAAACAAATTTTTTATTTTTACCATTTTGCAATCTATCCACGTGGGAGCAACTTCACAATTTGGATCAAAAATTGCTTTTTAGAGTACCTTTTTATTACAGTTAAAATTGTACCCATACTTTGGAATATAAGTTTTTTACTCATCCATATTGACAGAAAAATTTAATCATCAAAAAGTAAATTTTTGTCTTCAATTTTTTACCAATCATAAATATTCCCTATCATTTCATAAAAAATGACCTAATTTGATTTGACACGAAGTTTAAGAGTATAAAGAAGACTTTTGAATTTTGTGGTCCTAAATTAAAGTTGGATCAAATGTACAAAATTATCCTTTAATCTTGTGGTCTTAAATATGCCACGTGGAAAACTAAAATTTAAATCTTATCAAAAAAAGAAAGAGTTCATTCTTTTTTAAACAGACTAAAAAGGAAAGAAGATCATTCTTTTTTAAACAGAAGAAGTAAATATTTGACTAATGATTTTTTTTTTACTTCTCCAAAAATTAAGCTTCGAAAAATACATTTGATCATAAAATTTCAAAATTTAACTTTGAAGTTGAATTTCGAAACCACTCTCAGAGTAAAAAAAAAAAGAAAAGAAAAGAAAGTTTCTATATGATTACCACTTGATTCTCAAAATTGCATAGGATGAATATTTCTCTATCACTCTTTTTTTGGTTGGATTCCGCCAGGTAAGACTTATTAAGCACAAAGATGTATCAATATCTTATTTAAAATCCTTTTTCAAAGTTTGAAATAAAATTTCTAGTTAGCTATAATGAAATTTTATCTATTTCATCATATATGGTCACTTCCTATAAACCCATACATTTCTAGGATATTAGTGAATAGTAGTAGCTGCTGCCTTGGTTATTTCAGGCAAAAATAGTAAATAGAAAAAACAGGTACTTTCCCCATACCTACTAAATATATTACGTACAACTCAAGCATATTCTCTACTTATAGTTCCAAGGGTAACGCAATGAAAGGAATTGTCGGTAATTGACATCCACTTGTTGGTTTTTGTAATACATGGTCACTAGTAAACCACAATATGATTCATATGTAATACTATCATTCTGACTAGGGCTAAGTAATGTTGTTTTCATTTCTATTCTAGACTTTACTAGTCCCACTTGTTATATAGTATTATTTGTAATACTAGAGCTAGACCATAGTGTAGCAAAAATAATAAAGTGCTGCACCTTACTTCCGTATAAGTCAAAATTGCTCTTGGAAAAAAGGACTTTCATCTGGGATATATGCCCACTTGACTTTATTATTTAAGAGATTGGTTGGCCTTTCTTATCGTTGCATGTCCACATCGATATTGAGTATTGATAAATGATAGACTTAGACAAACAATAACTATACATGATATTGTCTTTACATACATTATATATTAGTATTACTTACAACGATTAATTAATACACATTTTTATACTCCCTCTATTTAGTTTGACCTGATGCAAAACTTAAAAACGAAAGAAAGTTTTTTGAAACTTGTGGTAAAAAAAATAAGCAATAGATGTAAACATCATACATAGTTCAAATTTTTCGTACTCTCAGTATTTATTGTTACCAAGTATTTCTGATGCTAACTTTTCTTCCTTTTTGACCATACGGTGAAAAAGATCAGAGAAGAGTTGATGCGCGCATTGTTGGAGGCAACAAATGATGGTGACAATGGAAAAGAGAGGAGCTCAACTTCATTACCATCCTCATTCAATGATCTTGTGAAGGACATGACTTCAAATGGACAAGACATCAAGGCTTTCGCTTTCAAAACTAAAGCTATGGTAACAAGTAACCCCTTTACTTCACTGTACTGTGCTTTCCATTTTATCATTCTTGCAGGATCTATTTACTGTTTACTTTTTTTTTAATTAGTATACATTAATTATACACAATCAATCATACACATATTATACATTCGCAATCGCCAGCTAATTTAGGTTTTCTTATTAATGAGCAGTCATATAATAAATTCTCATATACCTAAGTTGTCTTTTAGTTTCTACTATTATTTAGCTGAGAATAATTTTTCAAATTTTATCACTTCCTCTTTGGTTTGAGAATCTTGAATTAGAAAAAGCACAAGTAGGCCACTTAGTCACATGAATAATCAGACAGCTGGTCTGTGATGCTCCATCACTCAAGCATTGGTGCGTGTTTCTGTTTTGGAATGCGTAATGGACCCACTTGTTGGTGCTCCGTGTAAAAGAAATTCTTTTACCTACCAATAATAAGTGGGAATGTCAATCATATATTGCAAATGCTCAGTAGTTACAACTTTATAAGACAGCTATATTAAGCAATTAAATTATTTCTAACAGTAGTGTAAAATGCTCAAATTACTAATAGGAGTAGATATTATCTTTGAAGCCATGAAAAGTAAGCAGATTATTATGAGATTGAAAGAAGATTAACCTTAGAATCTCTTAGTCATGACTAGGCAATACCTAAGGCAGTGTTTCACTGGTCACTGAGATGGGAGGAGAACCATGATGTTTCAGGTTTAAATCCTAGTAAAGGCAAAAAATACTACTCCAAGTTCCTCCTATTGGCCTATGTTTTTGATGGAATAGTTGAGGTGTGTGTAATCTAGCACAGACACCTTCATAAAATATGTTTATGGTTACGCAATGAAGATGCTGCTTATCTTTTTTTATGTAGTGAATTCTTTTACTATAGCTAGTTCTATTTGTCTAATGAATTTAAAAGTTAATTAGATTTTGCAAGGAAAATATTTCACATAGATTGGAACTTCACTAATAGATACTGCTTTCCATCATCCTGGAAGGGGCGTTCTACTTCACATAGATACTGCTTTCCATCTTCAATTAAAGATTTCAAGATTTCATTGTTTATGTAGACTCAGCCACATGTTACCACAGCGACTTAAATTAACAAAATTACATATTCTTAAGGGCTGGTGACCCCGAGTATATATCTGGAAGCTGAATTTGGAATGAGAATTCCAAGGCTTTCTTTACCTGTGAAAGAATAGGTATCTTTCTAGAAGATTGCTGGCTGTTTGGATCCAAAACTATCTGAGCCTGTTTTTGGTAATGGATTAAGTATAACGAACTAGAAAATAGAGTCAATTTTGGATGGACAGATGAAGTCCACTGATTTGTAGGACTAATAGAGGAAAGCAAAGAGACGAATTGGTCATCAACCTGAAATCAAATTGCGTTTAGGCTCTTCTCTCTAATACCATTTGAACGATTCCATTTAAGATGTTAGAAAAACTCCATTCTGGTGCTGCAGCTGCAGTATCGAAACTTATTTCTGACAGTGTAATACCAAGGGAAAGCTACATCATATGATCATCATCCATAACATACCAACCTGAGGGAGGGTCTCCAAAATTCCCTGCATGACATAGCCTCATGTGCCAACAGGGCATGTTTGTCGATAGTTAGATTGCATATTTTTTATTTCAATATCAGGTGTACATTTAAAGAATAACTCTATACTGAACTTTAAAGTGACATTTTGGAAATAGCAATAAGTTTATTAACTTTAAGTGACATGACTTCTTTTTGTAACTCCTTGAAAATTTCTTGACTACAGAATACATCATGGCAATTAAAATGGACCAATGTTTAATTGTTATTAACTTTTGAATTAAGTATATGTTTCTTTCTTTCCTTTGTTTAGATAATGAAGATGGAGCAAATGGTAGAATCAGCAAGGCAAAGTGAGTCTATTTTTTGGCACTTAGCTTCTCACGGTGTACCAAAGGGCATACATTGCCTATCCCTCAAGTTAGCTGAAGAATATGCTGAAAATGCTGCTGCACGTTCTCGCTTGCCTTCACCCCAATATGTTTCCCACCTCATCGACCCTTCCTTCCATCATGTAGTTCTTTTAACGGACAATGTGCTTGCTGCGTCTGTTGTAGTTTCCTCAACCATTAAAAGCTCCAGTATCCCAGAAAGATTGGTGTTTCATATAGTTACTGATAAGAAGACATACACAGCAATGCATGCATGGTTTGCTGTAAACTCTGTTAATTCGGCTGTCTTAGAAGTAAGAGGATTGCATCAGTATGATTGGTCTCATGAGGTGAATATCGGGATTAAGGAGATGATAGAGATTCATAGATTGATCTGTAGTCACAAGCTTGACAGCATGAAAAGGGAAAATATTCCAAACAAGTATGAACATGAAAAAGATTTGCAGCATCTACGGCCTAGCTGTACATCCCTCTTGAATCATCTGCGCATCTATATCCCCGAGGTAATAACTTAATTTAACACTGTTTTCACTGACAAAAGGATGATCTTGAGCATGGACATTTAATGAATAATTGATTTTTTAATATAATTTCATGGGTTCACAGCTTTTTCCAGACCTGAACAAGATTGTATTTTTGGACGATGATACTGTAGTACAGCATGATTTATCGTCTCTGTGGGAACTTGATCTCAACGGGAAAGTTGTTGGTGCAGCTTTTGACTCGAGTTGTGGAGATGACTGTTGCCCTGGAAGAAAGTACAAGGATTACTTTAATTTTACGAGTCCTATTATATCATCTAAGTTGGATTATGATCGTTGCGGATGGCTTTATGGAATGAATGTCTTTGATCTCCAGGCTTGGAGGAAGACTAACATCACTGCAACTTACCATCACTGGCTTAAACTTGTAAGTATAGTTCAACCCGAATTAGTTAATCAAAACTATAAACTGCATTGTCATTCGTTCTAAATGCCTATTTGTTACATGATCTCATCAATAGTCGAGAAGTGCTTTATGCGTAGCTGCTGCTGCAGAATATATCAAGTTGAGCATTCTTGCCTCTGATGCCCCAACATTTCCGTATTACACCCTGACATGCTCCATTTTAGTCCCACCATATTAAGAAAGAATTGTCATTGCTGGTCAGTAAGATGACAGTTCAGAAATAAATGATTGATACGCTCAGGCTTGTCTCCACATAGATTACATCTAGAGCACAACGAATCCTCTTCCCCATAATGTTTCAAGTCAATTATCATGTGAAATTACACGATAATTTGTTAGCTTTACTTCTCAAACAAAAAAGGAACAATCAATCTAATGGAATTCTAGTGTTCTTTGTCGCATTTATTTGTTTAAGCAGCTTCTTTAGTAGTGTTTGAGGATGTTCTGACATTGACCTCTCTTAATTCTATCTTACAGAACCTGAACTCTGGTTTCGAATTGTGGAATCCTGGAGCACTTCCACCTTCTCTAATTGCTTTTGAGGGTCATGTGCACCGGATTGATCCTTCATGGCACATTGCTGGTTTAGGTTATCGATCCATTATTGATGTCACACAATCTGTACTGGAAGATGGACCAGTTGTACATTTCAGTGGACCAGCCAAGCCATGGCTTGAGATTGGGCCCCCTGAGATACGAAGCTTGTGGAGCCGCCATGTAAATATGTCAAATGAATTCATTAGGAAATGTGGAATCATGGAGTGAACAATTAAGGGGACAAAGTCTCACTCTCAACGTGAAATGTATCAGAATTTAGATATATTCTGAGTTGGAGGGAAGAAGGTACAGCCTTCAGTCTCCAATCAGACCACACAGTAGTCTCCCTGTATAGACGAGAAGCTAGCATGCCATATACTACTCAGACTAGATAATGTTTGACAATCTTCGAGATGCAATAGGTTTATATAGGTATAGGTATTGTAAAAGTATTTTTCCACGTACGTTTCCTTAAATATATATATATATATAACAATACCTTAGTTCTACTCTTTGAATACTCTATTATATTGAGACCATATGTAGCTTAATTTCACCTATTATATGGGTAGATGATCGTCAACAACTCAAGACAGAAAACGCTTCTAATGAAGGTCAAGTGCAATCTGATTTGGTTATACCTTTTCAATATCTTCTGTGTTTATAGGAACTTATTCCGAAATTTCTACTGAATGTAGCTTATTTCTTCTTCTTGTAGGATGAACTAAATCAATGCTCTAAAGATATACATAATACTGTTTTTTAGTTTTGATTTGGGAGATGACATTCACTGACTTATATATCTGCTGTTTGTATAGCCTTCTAGTGAGTGAAACAACGCGTGATGAGACTTAGCAGCTGCAGATCAAAGTTCTCTAAATATTTATCCAAGATATTTCACAAGTTCTTCAAGAATTTCTGAAAAATATTTCAAACATATGTAACTTTACTTAACTGTAAAGTTTTCAAAAGCTCTAATAAGTATGTCAATTATTCTCATAAATGTTTGAACATCATTCTTATTTTCAGAACATTATATACTACTATGATATAAAGATAAAGAAATTAACAAAATACTTTGCTAGAGAATGTTGTATGTATAGTTTAATAGCATATTATTTATATAAGGCTGTAGAAGTGTATAGAAGTAGTCATAATATAACAAACAAGATTTTTCATTCCATAATTAACAGATGACTGAATAATATTGCTTGAAAATAAACAGTTTAAATCTCAGTGGCAATAATTATGATTATGATTTACAACACTATAGGTTAAAAATTGTAGTACACATTTCTGAAGATGAAGAGCCTTGACCCCAAATTTCAGAATACCTGCTCCATGATTATCAGCTGCATAAATAACACCAGCCAAGAAAAAAATGGAGAAATAATCAGCAAAAAATAATTGAAGTAATTAAGCACTACTAAGAATCACTATTCAGTAGCTATTTCCACATATATTTTGATTGAATGAAAATAAAAAACAGTAATGTTTTTCACAAGGAAAAATTAGGAAGTTTCATAATATTTTCGATACAATTTGTTTCTCCACCGTGTGTTTTCACAATGAACTGCTTTGGTGGGAAAATCATATTTTGTAACACAAATTTTCGATTGATTTGCAATGAAAAAAACCCTTTTATTTCTACTAGTGAAAGTGGAATTTCCTTAAAATTTGATCCAAAATTTATAGCCAAACGCTAACTAAGGTAATGAATTTTGGATCACGATGTTCTATATAAGATTATTTATGTCTATTAAGTGAATTTCTTAACACAAATACGAAATACACGCTAATGTTATTGTATTCCGACAAACTCCCATCAGTTAATCTTCCCCTGACCATAGCCTTAGTTCTTCTTAGATTTGACAAAGTTTCTTGTCTTTCTTTAAGATTCTGACAATCTCTTTACAACACATATAAATGAAGACAAAAAGTAAGAAAGTTTTGAGCATTGGACACAAAACATTAAGACAATGGGTGGATTGACTGAAAATATTTACAAGAGATCTTCTGTTGTTGGTAATGAATGACGTAAAAAGATGCAACCAACGTTTTTGAATAGAACAACCAGAAAGATTTGGGAGCAAAAGTGGCAAGTGGTGACTATTGAATAATTTTTTTTTTTTGGCTTGAGGTAGGTTAAAAGCAATCACCGTCTTCAAATAAAATACTTTTTAGTGTAGCACCATGAATGAGGCATAATCTGTTGTCTACTGGGTTCTCAACAAATTATTGAATGCATTTTAGGTAAACTTTTAAACACAAATATATGATTTGAGCCAAAATTATTAGATTTTACCAAATCCGTGGGCAAAGTTGTAGCTTTGACCCTGGTTTTGGTAAGAAGACCAAAAACAATTCTATAAACCTAAAATGAAGTTCCAGGTTTTTTGGACTATCAAAGCTATTATGGGATTAGTTTATCCCAGCTTTGATATAACAAAGCCTCCACTAATTGAAGTTTTAGAGTAAATAGTCAAAAAATAAAAACATATTTCAACTATTATTTTTTCGCTGAGTTTCACATCCTAATTGTACTAAAAGGTAAAAATTCCTTTTTTTACTACCCCTCCTTAGAGAGCTTTCACCCGTTTTGCTCTCTTGATAACTCATCTCTCAAACCTTAAAGATTAGAAATTAGGGGTGTTCACACATTAAAATTGAAAATAAGGAATATTTACCATCTGAACAACTCCCTATTATCGGAAGCTAAACGTTCACACCTCCCCTTCCATGACAAGTTTTTGTTTCATGGTATAAAATCTCATTCCATACTTAAAACCTTAATAAGTTTTTAGTAAAATTTATCACTCGTGTGAGTCTAACTAATAAATTACAAAATTATAATTAAGAAGGAAGAGAGGCATACACAAGCTGGAGAGGAGTTTGGTCACCATTGTCGCGACGAGAGTAATGAGGATTTGGTTCCAGGAGATTTACAGGCAGGAAGTTATTGCGAGCATCTTCATAATTTGGCTGATGATGGTATTGATGATCAGATCCTCCTCCTCCTCCGCCTCCGCCTCCAGGCATCAAGTTCATTTGCTCTTGTGCTCTCTCTACCTCTGCTATCTGCTACATATGTACATTTCAAGGATTAATTTTCAAGTTAAAACAAAAAAATTACCTAAATGATCAAGGAGGCGTTTGATCATGAAAATTTTTCAATTTTTCCGGAGTTGAACTCTGAAAAAGCACATTTTATCATAGTTGAATTCAAGAATTTGAAAAACAAAGAACATGTCTTTTTGACTATTCACTCCAAATCAATCACACAGAGTAGAAAACAACTTTAATTTGTCATGGTCAAACATAATTCCAATTTTGAAAACAAAAACTTTTTTTTAAAAAAAAATTTCACAAGGTAACATGGTCAAACGTCCATATACTAGTAGAGTCCTATCATAATATAAAAGCATAGAGAAAATAATAGGACCTTTGCGCGTAGATACATGTTGGCATTCTGCAGCTCAATCTCCTGTCAAGTGATAATATTAGTTCATGAAAATAAAATTTGGATAAGTTAATTAATGATCTATTTATTTATTAGCTCAAATTTATCTTGACTCATCTAAACGTAAAGATGATTCAAGTATGTTGTCTATATTCTGCATTTAAGGGTGTGGTTTACTGATCAATAAAGTGAATATTAAGTTCATGACGTCTCACGTTCGAATACAGTTGAGGCAAAACTACTAGGTAATTTATTGCTAGTGAAAGGTAGCAGATATCTTGTAAAATTAGTTTAAGTGCGCGCAAACTGACCTGAACATCATGATTATAAGTATATAAATAAGGAAAGCACATAAATTAGTAGTTTTACCCTCTTTTGCATGAGCTCTATTTCTGAGAAAAGCAATTCATTCTGGAAAATGATAAAATAAAAATGTCAGTTTTTTACCTTTGTAATAATAATAAGAAAACAGTGAAAATCAGCTAACAAAAAGTTGAATTATTTACCTTTTTGGAACGGACTCTACCAATGGCCTTTTCAAGTTTCCCTTCCAAATTCTTGAGGTCTCTAGGGCTTAAACTGCCCAATGCCTCTCCAACTATTTGCCTAAACAAAACAAAAAATCATAATTACAACAACTTTTGTCACTATTAGAAAATCGCTAATTTTCGACGTTCCATATTCTGTTAAATTCCAACAAAAGAATTCATTAAAAATTAGCGATTTTCTGATAGTACACAATGATTTATATTAGAGAAGTCCAATTTGGACTGACCTGTTATAAGTCTGTATATCTCGAATTTGTCGTCGCAGTTTGGATGCTTCTTGCTGGTAGTACTGAGGAATATATAAAAGTTTGAGTCAATTTAATCATTTTTGTGATGATTATAAAATATCTAATTCTCTGTGCAGTTGATACTAAAACAAAATACAAGTGTAACGGTCTAGGTCAACTAGTAAAGTATTTTGTTTTTTTAATTAAGGCTTTTAGACCTCACGATTTTATCTAAGGTTTAAATGAAAAGACGTCTCAACAGTAGAGTTCAACAATTAGTAATTGTTTATAGGTTGTAACACTTCCCTCCCCATCCTCCTTTTTAGAAACACAACGTCTTTGTTGAGGTTTGCCCTATCATAGTACCAAGCAAGGCACAAACTTTATTACCATTTTTAACATCCAAGCCCCCAAATTTCATGTTATTGTTTGTTTTGACTCAACCTCGGCCTTAGCCTCTAACCTCATTAAGAAGGGAAGCCACGAGCCCACGACCTATTGTGTTGAATCTTGAGCTAGCCTTACTCAACAAAACCGCGAGGTTATAAAATCCTTGAAGTGGTCTAGAGGATATGATCAGGTCAAAATTGACAATATATTGATAGTGCTAAGATATTTTTGTTTACACTTGTGCTTTGATGCAGGAGAGGTAAAACCCTAGGTGGACGATTAAATATAAAAAATTACATCTAAAAATAATGGTTTATATAAACAAGTTTACCTGAGTGTTAGCTTCAGAAACAGATCCAGTACTAGTGGAATCAGCATGGTGTTTCTTGTACCTATCAATAGTTGCCCTAACACTGCAAATACACACAAATTACAAAACAAATCATTTTTCAGATGTCACAATTCTATGTATTTTCCACCTGGAATGTGGAATTGCAATCCAAAAGACGGAGAAATTGATGATGATGATGATACAAACAAGAGCAATCCTGTATTCGTTTTGAAAATCGTCAATACAGACAAGGAAAGAGCAATTTTTAATAGGCAGAATATGTCACCCTTATTATCAGATAGTATGAACTATGTTTGTAACTTAGTAAATATTTCTTTTGAATGTAATGCTTCAGGCTGTATGGATGCATATTATATATAAATAAATTTAACTTTTTTAACCCAAAAAAAAAAACTACACAAAATGTCTTGTCAATCTTTTAGATGTGGACGCCTAGAACAAAATAAATATTGCCGCATCTATGTCGGAATTACTAAAAATGTTTTACTTTTGAAGAATTCTAGACTTACCCGTCCATATTTTTGAGAATCCAAGTAACATAGACTATTATAATTACAAGTAATGACCTTTCAAAAAGTTTGGATAGCCTGAAACTGATTTTGATCTAGGTAAAAAGTCAAGGTGAAGTGATTTTTTTTAACTTTTTAATATTTGGTTAAAAGAATGTTATATTTCCATATTTTTAAAACTATAAAATTAGAGTATTTTTGACGGTTGTACATTCCTCTTAAAAAGTCAAAATCAAAAGTTAAATTCTTCACAGAAGAAGTAGGGAGTAATTAGCTTTCTACCTAAAGATTATACTCTCTTTCCTTCCGTTCTATTTTATGTGGCATCATTTCTTATTAAATCTGTTTCTACTACGCTAGAAATAATTTAATTTCAAAATTCTTCTTTCACTCTTGACAAAATAATTTATAACTACACAGTTGTCCAAAAAATGTTTTTAAACCACAAAATTTAAAAGAACAATCTTTTTTTTTCCTTGAATATCATGTTAAATCAAACGATGTCACGTCGAGACGGGAGAAAGAGTTTTGGAAATTGTGATTCGTGAGTCTTCTTTTATCCTCTGGGTTAAAAGGATGAACAAGTAATTCTTTCTGCATTTACAGTAAGAGGAATTGAAGCATATGTAACCTTAATTTCATCGAGGTAGTGATTGGTTGTTCCCTGCCACGTTGGCTCAAGATCCAACAACATGATTGGCTACAATGTTTCTTAATTTTAACCATTGAATAATACCCCCAACGAAAACCCTTTTATCCCCCCAACATCCCAAAAATAAATTCGTCTTTACAATTTATTTATCTGATTTTGATTTGTGATCTCGTTGTTTTATCACAAATTATTTACCTTATGATTTTAAATATATCATATGAAAACGGAAAGTTAAAGTTAAAATATTTGTCAAAAGAAGGAAAGAAACATTCTTTAAGAAACAAACAAGAAAAAAGAAGTAAAACAGACAATTGAAAAGAAGAATTATATAATAGTAAACAGTAAAGATAAAAATAAAAAATATATATAATAATAGTAATGAGTTCAAATTATGATTTCGGTATGATTTTTTTAATAGATATATACAGGATATGTACAAGAGGTATTCGATTTTCATAAACCTAAATTCACCTCTATAATGACGAAATCAAAAATTTATAAATAAATTTTTTTCAAAAAAATATAATAATACCTAAAATCTAACCCACCCCTTAACTCCTAAAGGTAGGAATCTACAATATCAATTAGGTGTTTGATAGCATTAGCCTAAATCATGTATTTATGTTAAAGATATTCACTTTAACATATATACATAAAATCTATTCTCTACTCAATGAAATGTTATATTATTCTATAATTCAAAATTCATAACTTAAAAATTCTAGATCTACCTCCTTCCTAAAATTCTTTACCACTAAAATTAAAATCTTTCTCGATTTCGAAGAGATTCAACAACTTATGTATAGTTATAAGAAATTATTTTAATTTATTTATACGATATAATTTTCGATAAAAAAAATTGCAGGCAGTCAAAAGTCATTCTTCCCCATGTAAGAAAGGAAAGTGCAGTGACTCTTTTTCTCTGCCGTACTCCCTCTCTACTAAAATTCACCAACAAATGGTGAAAAAATAGGATACCAAAAATTAATTAATAAGCTTTTAGTTTGACTAGGTCTTCATAAATGTAACTCTTTACTGCTACCACTTAATTTCTCATATGATCACTTAATTAATTATTATTATGTTATTTTTATTTATTTTATATTTTGTATGCCTCTTGAAAAAAAAATGATTAATATGAGTATATTTTTATAGTACTCATATCATATTAATTGATGTATAATCTTTAATTTTAAGAAATAATTTTTGAAGAATAGTAGGAACTAATATTGAGGATAAATAGGAAAATAAGAGTTATCTTTTCTTAGTAGGTTAAAAGTAAAAATCTATTTTTGGTACATTTGACATATCTTTAATTTAAAATTATAAGATTTAAATTTTTTTTTAACTTTCTTAAACTCTGTAACAAGTTTTAATAAGACAAACAAATTAAAATGGAAGAAGTATCTCGAAATAAAAAGGAGAGGTGATTTTTAAGATAACAATTATTAGTTTAATGACCATATAAAAAATTAACTCCTCCTTTTTCTAATTAACTAGTAAAATTTATCGAACTAAATTAGGTAATAAGCATTAGAGTCAAGTCAAAGTTGACAAGGTTGAGCTAGAATGCAAGAGATATGTAAGTAAGGAGGAAATATCAAATACCTAAAGAATTTTAATTTTAATTTGCGTGACACTACAATTGAATTTTTTTGACAAAATTCGTTGAAAGTTGGCTTGTTGGAACCTCAAGAAAATTTGATATTTTTAAACCGTCGAGAAAAAAAATATATGACAAAATATTGTTGTTGACCAAATATGCGTGTCTAACTCCCTATTATATGATGTATTATACTCATAATCACATGAAACCCTAACCCTTATATTTCAACCCCACATTTCAAGAAATTATTAAAAAATTATTTTAGAAATAAATAAATAATTTTTGACTACCATGGAATTGGAAGTTAAATAAGTTCTACATCATGCCCTTTAAACTTTTTGACTTTTGACTATCACTTATTTGATTTATATTGAGTTTGAAATTAATTATTTATATTTTATTTAATATTTTTTTATCCCATTTTATATGAAGGTGTTACAATTAGGAGAGTTTGACAGATTTTTTCTTTTAGTGTAATTTTCTCAAACTAATTTGTTAAATATTTTGAATATTTAATATGTGATTTATATTTTGTATTTATTAAAAATATATACTTTAATTCATAATTAAAAATAAATGTTTTAACTATTGTATTTTGAACTTCTTTGCATAAATTGAGACAACGGGGTAGTTTTATCAAATATATAAGGCTCAATTAAAATTACTGAATTCTAAAGAAAGGGTATGAGTTTATTAGAATTTAATAATTTTAATAGAGCCTTATATATTTGATAAAACTATA